>NW_026851710.1:0-23147 GCF_026571515.1 Ruditapes philippinarum
AGGGAACCTTCAATGTGACACAGTAGTGCAATTCCATGAAAAGCGACGTATGGTCCCAAGTAAAAGAATGCTTTTGCCCTAAACGAGAAAACAATGGGCGGAACTAAATAAATTGGAATTTTGAAAGTGGATCTGAGGTTATGAAGCCTGCATATCACAGATAAGACGTCAAAAGACAAATATAAATAGCAGGCAACAACCTAAGAGTGATTATACAGTATTCAAGTAGGAATATTGGAACTGACACTTATAATTACATGTACGCACAATATAACATGTAACAGAATATTTACAAATTTTATCATTGAGTACTACAACAATTCAAGGTACATGTAGAAGTAGGATACTACCAAATGAGACCACAGCTGTTAGTGCTGTAAGCTTTATTGTGGTAACTGAGGATCTCACAGTTCCCTGAGGAGGAATTAAGACTTACATAGGGATTCGAATAACGCTGGCCATTCTTTTTAGTGAAAAAAGTTGTTCCCTGAACTGTATGGCCCGACTAATCTTTGGTTGAACTACAATTGATATGTTGAGGGACAAAAACAAAACAAAAATATGAACTTGATGTTTCAAGAAAGGAAGTAATCAAAAGGTATGTCACCTTTGGCATTCTGAAGTCGGCGACAGTGATGTTTGGAGGGATAGGGTAGTCCTCAAAATCAACGAATCCCTAAGAAAAATTGAGAAGAAAAGACCACTCCAAGAAATTGTGGAAGATATCAACATAAGTGTGTCACCATCTGCATTTGGGGGACTGATGCATTACATGACTTTGTAGGAAACTACATAAGGCATACGGGTAGGCTTGTGATATTTGAAGTGGACGATGAAAAACGTTGTGTATGTGTCCTGTATATATTATATGTTCTAAATGTGTCTTAATTATTGTATCCAGTCCATGTGCTGTTACAAAAAATATTGTGTTTATGTCTTGTTATTATTTTATGTTCTGTTATATAAAAAAGTTGTGTATTCAGTTTATATTCTATAATAAAATGTTGTGTATGTGGCATGTTGTTTTCATTATATGTTCTGTTATTAAAAGTTGTGCATGTGTCTGAATTATTGCATACAGTTTATGTTCTGTTATAACAATAAGTTGTGTATTTGTATTAAGTTTTAGTTCTATCCTAAGAAATAATAAAATTTAACTGTAAAACTTATGTTGTTTTCATAATCATATCATGAATATTGAACGGACAGATGAAATGTTTCGGAATAAAATATTATTTTTTTTGTAATTTTTGGACGGCCGTTAAGCAATTATATCATGCAAAAACACATTTGAAGTAAAATTTCTGTTCATACATTATGTCTTCCAAAATAAAGTACATGTTCTATTCTGTTCTGTTATGGTATTATGGTTATATCGTCTATTTAGGCGTTTTTTTTAATAATAACCTAATGAATAAGTAATTTTAATTGTTCATAAACATACCAGATGGCGAGTCATCTATTCAGTTTATCCCGTTTGTGGTTATGATTTCTTTGGCCAATATAGACCGATGTTTTGGGTCATTGTTCTGCTGAAACCTAAAGCCGTTCGGAAAGTGTTCTGTTACAAAGGGAAGGACAGTAGCACCTAGAATTTTATTGGTGAAAAATGTCTCCATTATACCACCAAACACTACTAATTTTGTCGTACCTCGGCGACTTATCCCGCCCGAAACATGTAGCTTTGGTGGGTGCTTTGGCTTTGGTATAACAATGTTGGCTGTACCTTCGGGATGGTAAGCTGCTGGTTTGTGGTGGTGAAGAAAGACGGTGCTCTCGTCAATGAATATCATGTCGTCAAGGGAGTTGTTGTGCCGCAAAATGTGCAGCGTATTTTTTCCTCGTTATTATTGTTGTTGCTCTGGTTTGGTGAATTGTCTCAGGCTATGAGCTTTTACTGAGGAGTCATTGATTTTCAAAATTTAAAAGATATAAAAAAATCGTCGTAAGCTTCCTGAGTTTATTTTGATAATGCTATTTTTGCCGACTTCTGGAAACGACGAACTTTTATAGGTTATGTGTGTCATAAGACATATCAAGAGTTAACCAATGAAAAAATTCTAAAATACATAAAATGTTTTAAATTGACTAATCAGAATCAAACATGTTTATAACAATATGTTTACAAATTGACAACTTGTTCCTCGTACATATGTAACATGTAGACTAATTTAAGTAACAACTTTGTTTCAAAAAAACATTAATTTGACATTTATTTGTCTGTAGAATTTTTACATACTGATGAGAATGTTTTTTCTAAGTCATCAAAACTGTCATATAATTGTGATAAAATGTGCGTTATTGCCACTTCGTTTTCTTTCATGCCTGACATTAAGTTGGACATTCTGTTATTTGCAGTTTGCATGTAAGAAGCTAAATGATCTTCATGATGTTGAACAGATGCAACTAGCTTTCGGTTAAGTCGGTTTAAAACATTGATATGTTTAGCCAATAAGTTAACATCATCCATAGTTGCAGTGTTGAACAAACTTTTACTCAAAGAACCAATGAACGGAAGTAAAGACCTTTTACTTCTACTTTTAACAATATGTTCTTTTTCTGGAATTAGATTTTCAATTGTGTTTATTGATTCATTTATGAAATATTTGGTATTAATTCTGACGTTATTTATTTCTGTAACAACATTGTTTATGTACTCACAGGTCTTTTTGCTTTTCGAACACCCTGATAATTCTACCAAGTTCACCTCTTTAGGTAATTCTACCTCAAAGGTATGCATCCAATGTTCTTTGCCCATGTGTATTTTGGTTCCTGGTTCAAAAACAACACCATAATTCAATCTCTGTAGTTCTTTATGTACTGAACACACCGACGAAAAAAGTCATCATGATGAATGAGATCAGCAGTAATTTTTCCCAAACTAAAATATAAAATTAATGAAAGTGGAATGTAGTTAGGCTGGTTGAATTTGTAGACTCCGGATTCTACTAATTCTAGCACTATGAGTCAGAAATATCTTGTTTAGAGATTTTCTTACGTTTGTGGGTTTTTGTTTTGTGTGTATAATGTATACATCAGTACAATGAAATATTAAATATACATCACCCAAAAAGGATCATGTTTATATATCTAAGTATTTAAACTCTATTTTGTTCTATAATATGGTTACATATCTAAGGGTAACAGTGCAAAACTACTGATTGACATTTAAATTTTATACAACTTACTTGTTGTCAAAATATCTATAAGGCCTGCGCCGCCTTTTACCCATTTTCGTATGAGTTATGTAATATGTTCGTTTAAATAATTCACTAACATCTTCTTCAAGCAACCAGCTTGGTTTGAATTTTGAATTCCTCCATTCTATCAGGCATTCTTTTTGTTTACCTTTCACTCTTATTTGAAGTATTTTGTTTGCACGGAACCATTTTCCATGTTATCATTATTCCTATTATCTACGAAAGTGTCTGTATCTGATTTTTTCTTTTCATCCGAGTTAAATGTGCATTTTGATTCACCATCTCTATCAGTCTCATGATTTGTGGGCTTTTGTTTATTTAAATGTTGACTTACATTGGTGTCAGTTCTCATTATCCCACCATTTTCAGTTGAAATTTAATAATTTCCCCTATAATTTTTGGATCATCATACATTTTTAAGTTTTTTGCATTTACTAGGGGTATATGATTTTTGTCAGTTTGACAATCTGCAATTTTATAAGTGTCGTGAGGTCCTTTGTAATTGATGTAGTAGATATTTGATGACCATTGGTCTTGTAATTTGTGAGATAATCGTGGTTTAGATTTATGTACTTTGAGCAGTTCTAAATCTCCTTGAACAAAGATGGTTTCTTTTGCTATTACATCATGTTTTTCTTTACTTTCCTTTTGTGTTAACTCTGTATTCTGTTTAGCCTGTGTATGAATCAGTTTTAGTCTGTCTTTAACGATTCTCTTGGTATTAAATCAGTGTCATATGGTAAGTGCATCTCACTACCAAATATCATTTTAAATGGTCTGAATCCTGATGTTTCAGTATTAGGAGATGACCTCATTGACATCATCACTGTAGGTAGTTAAAGATGCCAATTTCTTTGATCTTTATCAATATACATTCTTAGTGTTTGTTTGATAGTTGAATTCAGTTTTTCCACGGCACTATTAACTCTAGTGTTATAACTAGCTGTTTTATGTCTAGAAACTTTATAAATTTCACATACAGCAATTAGTAGCTTTGAGAGGAAATTTCTACCTCTGTCACTAACAACAGAATTTGGAGCACCATATCTACAAAATTTTTCGTCATGTAATAACCTTGAAATTATGTCATAACCAGAAACTCAAAGTAAGAAATAATCAGTTTTAATAGAGCAGACAGACACGTTATTAATTCACAAAGGCATAACATGAATAATACACAAAATGATTATCCTAAATAATACATACTAGTTACGACAATTCTATTACAATAGAAGTCACATGATGAATAACATTACTTCATTGAATTAAGTAACAGTGACCATTAACAGCAAAATAACTAATATGAATACTACAAATCCGCCAGGTATATACTAGACTATACAATTATACACATAAGCAAGCATTGTACACATAGATGATTAACCCCCGCATATACGAGTAGCAGTATACATTGAAAGCTCAAACAAAAGTCAACAAATGTACATGCACATCAAGCGGAAAACATTCATTAACAAAAGAACATGGCAAAAGAAACCAAATACAAGCATACAACACACACAAAATAGAAAAAAGGGTGGGAGGGAGTGGCAAATTTTTATTTTTTCAAAAGCGTCGATCAACAAACGTGTCTTACAAAACTGTAACCAAAATAGCGCCAAAAAGGACTATTTATAAGAAAAGGCGTAGTAATACAAATACTATGAAAACTGTCAAGCATGAAATTGACCTTTAACCTAACAAGGACCAATCAGAAAGCCTGTTATATATCCATAATTAAAAGATTTTATTTAGCAACAAAATGCTTCAAATTATGTCATAACCAGAAACTCAAAGTAAGAAATAATCAGTTTTAATAGAGCAGACAGACACGTTATTAATTCACAAAGGCATAACATGAATAATACACAAAATGATTATCCTAAATAATACATACTAGCTACGACAATTCTATTACAATAGAAGTCACATGATGAATAACATTACTTCATTGAATTAAGTAACAGTGACCATTAACAGCAAAATAACTAATATGAATACTACAAATCCGCCAACTCCCGGCCAAAAAAAAGCAAAAAATAGATAAATTAACAAAAAAACGAAAGCAAATGAAAATTATACATTACTTTAAAAATATATACAAACTTTAAAGCGGCACACCTTTAAATACATATGAAATGCTATTGCTATGATAAAATGTAATAGGAGACAACAAACCAATCTGTTAATGAAGGTAAATCTCGAAACATAGCAATAATTGAAGGTATGCGGCTTTAAACAAACAAATAACAAACATTAAACAAAACAGGCTAATAGCAATGACAAAATCAAATTGAACAAAATGAAACATTGTGATATCAATCTCAAAATACGAAAAAGAACAAAGATAACGTACAGATACCATTATCATGTGTTCTATAACCCTCAAAGAAGTACAATACCTTCTTTAAAAGGGAACAACCTAGATGAAATACAGATACTTCCACCATAGATTACCACAAAAGAATTAAAGGAATAATATACTTCCTTCAAATTCCGACCTAAATGAAATTAACCCAAAAGACCAATATCACAATGTTCAAGAATAACAATACAATACAAAGACACTAAACGCACATACATACAAACATATCTCAAGGCAATTCAAACCCTTAAATAACAACAGTGACTTAAAAGCAACCTAGTAGAAACAAGAAATATGCTTATCCACTATAAACAAAGCTTTCTTTATAAACGACAGATCTGCACTACCTGCTGGTAACAAGGTTAATTTATTCAATTTACATGGCAAATTTACCCTTCAATAAATGAGAAATAGTGTTTATAAAGAACCTACGCAAAAACCGAGTTCCTTCAAATTTTAAATGTAACCCACCATCTCTGACTGCAAATAAATCAGAAATGGGCTTCCCACCATGAAAAAAGGGTCGATACGAATGAATGAATTGGCATTTACGATCCTTACATTTAGCCTCTAACCTCTGATTAACCAACTTCACTTTAACACCAGTATGAGAATAATCCACATGCCGAGGTAAAATACTAGAAAAAACAATATGGGTAGAAGATATATCACGAATAACTGTGATCAAATTATTAAAATAGCTTAAAATCTGATCTACTGACAAATTATCACTTGAATTAATATCGTTAGTGCCAACATGTATAATGGTGAAACGATTTTGCACTAAGGAATGATCACGTTGAATCCTAGAAGTCAAACGAACTAAATTGATGCCTGGAAAAGCTAACACTTTGGTATGCCAAATCCCATCCACATGTTTAGCTATAGAATCGGAAATAATGTGAACTTGCACATCTGTAAAGAGAAAAAAACAACTCTATAACATAAACAACTTACAATGTCTCAAACATTTTGGATGAAATGTTTGCCTTATCAGACCAATTCAGTTCCAAATAAGATTTATATGCATCAGATTTCCAATCACCTAAAAGTTGAATATGCTCTGGAGAAATATTAGAACGATGAGCTAAAGTAGCAAAACCCCTTCTAAATGAATGAGAAGAAAAAATTTCAGGAGATAAACCAATTAAGACAATACATTCCCTTAATTTCTTTTGAAATAAATAATATGAAACATATGAACCATTTGAAAGAGAAAATAAAACATTATTTTTATTGCTTAACTTTAAGGCAAGCATATTTTCATATGCAACCACAGGACATAATCTAACATCCTTGAGTCTTAATAAAGGACTAATAACTTCTCTTTCTCCATATTGATTCGTTTTCGACCAATTAAAATGAACTAAAATATAATCCCCATAAAAACGTACACTATCTTTACTTAAAAATCGACCTTTGACAATATCAGAAAAACTTGTGGGAACCAAATTAGATTTTCTTGCCACCAGAAAAAATGCAAATAAAAACAAACACCAATAAACTAAATTATCTGCAACAGAGAAATCTAAAACCTCATGAATTTGTAGTAATATACCCAAAGTTATGGGTTCAGCCTTCTTAACTAATCTAGGCTTTAATCTTTGTAAACCCTTAAAAGACAAATTTAATAAATACATGTTAATATGGTCAATATTATAACCTAAACACAAATGCAAGGTTTTGACACCCCTTATATAATTCTTTATACTCTCAACAGAAATGAAAGATCTGCTCAAAAATTGAGCATACAATTGTAGAGTGACAGTAGAGGTAGGTAAAAATTCCAATTTGAAATATAAACAAAAAATTATGAAACTTTCCCACTGAATACGCAGATTCTTATTAGTTCCTTCTGCAAAGGCCGATGTGTTGGACAGTCTAAGATCACTTCTCAAAACCTTAAGCTCTGATTCTCAAACAAGAAGTTACCAATCATGAAGAAATCTAAAATAATCTACAGGAACATTAACATCTATCAAAGAAGAAATGTCTGAAACACAGCAAAAAAAATCTGATTTATATCTAGGATCCAAATGCCATCTACTTAAACAATCTGAAATACGATTATCAGCACTAGTAAGATGGGTGGCCCTTAATTGAAATTCATTCACAGAAGCTATGAAACAAATTTCCCTCAAACACTGCTGTAAAAAGGAACTCCTGGCCTTACCTGTATTTATTACAATACAAACTGATGAGTTATCACAGAAAATAGCCACTTTTTTCTGACGTAATTCGGGACCCCAAAGTTTCAATGAAACTAAAACAGTCAACATCTCTAAACAAGAAATGCTCAAAGACTGATCTAATACAAATCCAGGAAATGGAGTGTGAAAAAATTTGGAACCATATATACCCCCGCAACCAGTTAAACAACTATCAGAACTAAAACACTGTCAACTTGTAACCACTCTCCATAATCAATCAAGGAGATACCATTATGTATGGGTAAAAATTTACTCCACCAAAACAAATCTTTCTTAACTTCAAAAGGAATTTGAAAAACATCTATTTGAGAATCATAACAATCTCTTAACCAATTCAAAATACGATTGATGAAAACACGGCTAAATCTAACACAAGCTCCAACAAAATTTAATTTACCAAGCAATCTTTGTATGTCTTTCAAAGAAGCAGTATCACGATTTAACCAAGAAGAAACTATCTCCTTAATTTCCCTAAGCCCTTCCTCTGTGACCTGCATTGTCATAGTACGACTGTCAAACAAAACTCCTAAACAAATCATAACCTGAGATGGATGGCAAGCTTTGTCAACAGCTTCCTCAATCCCGCTCCTAATAAAAATCTCACGTAAAAAATTAAAGGCAAAAAGAGCAGTATTCTCATTTTCTACTCCTGCAAAGTCATCTAAATAATTTAAACAAGGTAAACCAACATTCCACATCATGAAAGCGAAAGCATTTGTAACCCTTTGACAAATATATGCAGACGATCTTAACCCCATTGCTAAAACTGTATCGAACAAGATATGATTATTCCACGAAAAACCAACCAAATTATAACTAGAATTTTTATTTTTTCAAAAGCTTCGATCAACAAACGTGTCTTACAAAACTGTAACCAAAATAGCGCCAAAAAGGACTATTTATAAGAAAAGGCGTAGTAATACAAATACTATGAAAACTGTCAAGCATGAAATTGACCTTTAACCTAACAAGGACCAATCAGAAAGCCTGTTATATATCCATAATTAAAAGATTTTATTTAGCAACAAAATGCTTCAAATTTCAGAAGCTGACGTTGATTTAAGTTGAAAAGCTTCTGTCCAACGTGAAAAACTATCAACTACTACTAGGATATGTTCATGACCTTCTGAAGTTCTAGAAAGCGGGCCAATCATGTCGATATGCCATCTACCAAATACATTCGTAACCGGAAGGGGGTTTAAAGGAGTTGTTTTAGCATTAGTGTCCCTTTTTGCTTTCTGACATTTATCACAAGATTTTACATAATCCGTTATTTGCTGAAACATGTGCTGCACAAAGTATTTTAATGGACATTCATGTATTTAGCACATGCAGTTAACCTAGACAGTGCATCTGCTTGATTCAACGGTCCGTCTTGTTAAAATAGCGACCACAATCTACCATTTGTAGAAGTTGATGAATTGTTAAGACAAGTCAAAGATGATCAGTGTATATGGTAAATTTTGTTCCTGTTGAGAGATATGATTTATATGTTTTTATTCCTTCAACTATTGCCAAACACTATAATTCTGACACTGAATAATTCTTTTCTGATCCCCGCAATGATCGACTGCCATATTCTTACATTTCATGTTCTAACTGGCCTAAAATTAAACCTAACGCACTTCTTGAAACGTCACATGTAAGAATAAAAGGTTTTTCCATGTTTGGAAATGATAATATTGGAGCAGAAGTCAATGCCATTTTTAATTGATTTAATGCACTTTCACATTTCTCTGACCATATAAATGGTATATCTTTCTTTAAAAGTTCAAATATGGGAGCACATATTTTGCTATAGCCTGCCACAATTTTTTTGTAATAGTTAGTTAAACCTAACAGTGATTTTATACCCTTTCTATCTTTTGGAGCCACTAAATTTTGAATTTTCTCTATCTTTTTTATATCAGTTTGAATTCCATCTTTACTAAGTACATGTCCCAAATAATTTAATTTTTTCTGAGCAAAGAAACATTTCTTTGGTGATAATTTCAATCCTGCTTGACGAATCCGCTTAAATACCTCACTGAGATGTTTAAGATGTTCTTCGAAAGTTGATGAGTATATTAAAACATCATCAACATAGCAAAGGACATACTTCCAGGAGATACCTTTAAGCACTTTCATCATGAGCATCTGAAAAGTTGCAGTTGCTCCTTGTAGACCAAAAGGCATTGTCTGAAACTCAAATATTCCATCATATGTGATAATAGCTGCTTTCTTTTTGCTTTCTTCATCTAAAGGCACTTGCCAAAAAGCTTTTCCCAAATCAAGAGAAGAAAAATAATTTGCATTTGATTCACCTATAGCATCAAAAATGTCGGACAATCTTGGAATAGGATATGCTTGGGGAGTTGTTATTTTATTTAACTTCCTATAATCTACCGCAAATCTATATTCATCTGAATTCGCCTTTTTAACTAAGACTACTGGGGAGTGCCAGTTTGAGTTACTTTCTTTTAATAACCCCGTTTCTACCATATTGTCAACTTGACGTTTTGATTCCCTTCGTATCATCGGATTTTGTTTATAAAATGGGGTTCTTACAGGGGGATTGTTTCCTGTTTCTATGACATGTGTTTGTAAGTTTGTTTTTCCTAAGTCGTGTAAACCTTTTGAAAAAATATCATTATTATCTTTTAAAAGTTTTAATAATTTTTTCTTTTCATACTCATTTAAGTCAGCACCCTCTAAACTAAAAGTAACTGAGTTTTGCTCTTTCGCTTTTCTGTGACATGTTTGTTCTTTACCCATTGTTTCTAATGCAAATATTCTTTTACTATCAGCTTCCGCGATTCTTGCCACAATTTTGTTACTTTTTAAATGAATATCATTTTGAGTCGGATTTATTAACCTAAATATCGCCTTTCCTTTAGTTACAGTAACAAGACATTTTGCCCCTAAAAGATTGTCATTACAAAGGTTTTGAATGGGTTCTAATAAAATTTGTTCTCCAGAACTGATTTTAGCTATCTTAACTTGAATCTCAACTTCACTTTCTGCCTTAATAGTAGTTGGTTTTACGGTGCGCGCGAAACTTGTCTCTGTGCGCAAATAACATACTTCTAAATTATCACATACAGTTACTTTTTTTCCAAAAATGTCTAATTTCATTCTGTATTTTTCCATAAAATTATGCCCAATGATTAACGAATGGTGCAATTCTTCTATGACTAAGAAATTATATGGCAATTTTAGATTTCCTAAGGAAACATTTAGTTCTACAGAACCTATCACTTTATGCTTTGTTTTCCCTACTCCTATAATTGAGTCTGTACTTGATGTTGATATTTGGGGTGTTTTATCCTGATAAACCTTTTTTAAAAATGAATGACTTATACAACATACAGATGCGCCAGTATCTATCAAAGCATTGGTGTGCTTACCATTTACTGTGACAGATACTGTGTTTTTATTCATGCTTGCTGTAAAATTTGCATTTACTTCTACGTTATTTAGGACATTTTCCGAATTAATTTGTAAGTGACAATTTGTTTCAGTCATTCTAGTATTTTTTGTATATAATTGCTTTTAGACCCCTTTTGTTGATAATGAGTGTGTCTTTTATTTTTAATGTCACTATCAGAACTTGTTATTTTTTATTATTGTGCCCATCCTTGCAGGAAATCGCAGGGATAGGCCCTAATTCCTATCTTCGATAAAAATTATTTTGCTGTCTTACATTTTCACAAACATTTCCGAAATGATCTGCCCCATTACATTTATAGCAAACTTTCCCAATTGCCTTACACAAATTTCTAGAAAGACACCTACCTCCACATCTTCTACATTGCACTGTCTGTTTTCGTCCCTGGGTCCCAGCACCATTGCCTTGATTATCCCTATGTCTGTAGTGATATTGTCTTCCCATGTGGTCACTCTGCCTTGATGTTCCCGAATTTCGTTCTTCTACTGTCGTTGTAAGTTTAGCCACCGCGGCCGTCAATACTTCCACAGCGCTTTCGATGGCTGTGGGTTGTGTTATTTTGTCCACAGCGTTGACCGAAATTGCAGGAGCAATGGTCATTCTGGATGCAATATCCTTGACTTGATCCAAGTTTTTAGGATTATGGGTGCTCACAGCCGATCCAATATTTCTATCCATGCCAGACAATGCGATCTGTACTGCTATCGCATCGTCCACTCTGTTTTTTTGTAAAAGTAATGCATTTTCCAGCCTGTGAATATATTGTTCGACATTTTCATTGTGGTTTTGTTTCAGCAGAAATATGTTTAAGTCTATCGGTTTGTTAACCTTATATTTTTCTTTTAAAGCTGCCTTTAGTCCTCCGAGTGTTGTAGGTGGACTCACTAATGACTCAATCCACAGGCGGGCGTGTCCGTCCAAATACCAAATTAAAGTGGCAAACGCCTGTTCATCTTTAATACCTGTGCACGCTTGGTACTGCTCAAATCTTCTTAGGTATCTCTCTATATCTTCCGCCCCGCCTCCTCTAAAGGACTCTTACCTGAAAGCTGAATGTGAACTCATAACTGTCTCTTCTATCACTGTGGCTTCTTCGGTTTCCGGAAGAGTTGACCTCAGATTGTAGTTGGATGGTTTGCTATTTAGTGGCATATGCACTCGCTTTGCTTGAGAAATTCTTCGATCTTGTAGATTCTACCCACCACGTGTTGTGCCGCAAATTGTGCAGCGTTTTTTTCCTCGTTATTGTAGTTGTTGTTGTTGCTCTGGTTTGGGGAATTGTCTCAGGCTATGAGCTTTTACTGACTTAAAGTCATAGATTTTCAAAATCTCAATGATATAATAAAATCGTCGTAGGCTTCCTGAGTTTATTTTGATAATGCTATTTTTTGCCGACTTCAGGAAACGACGAGCTTTTTAATTTTCTGTGTGTCGTAAGACCAATGGAAATATCCAAAAATACATAAAATGTTTTAAATTGACCAATCAGAATCAAACATCTATATAAAAATCTGTTTACAAATTGACCACTTGTTCCTCATACTTATGTGACATATAGACTAATTTAAGTATCAATTTTATTGTTTCAAAAACATTAATATGGCATTTATTTGTCTGTAGAATTTGTACAAACTGTGTCCACATCTCATTATATATCCTCGGGCATATCAAAAATACAATGATTCATTTAATAGTGTATCTGATGAAAATCTTTGAGAATACTTTGTTTGTTTGTTTTTATAACAATTATTTTAACTGAATAATATTTCAATACTAAATAAAGATATTTATAATATCAATAATTTCATAATAATATCTATATTTTCACTGCAGAACACTGTCATTCCTGTTCATAAGTTTTTGGCAAAATAAAACACGTTTGTCTTTATATACTTCTTGCACCATCTGCCCGTATCTCGGCCTAGATGCCGTATTACCTAGGGATTTGATAACTGTCCGTGTAGTAGTCAATTAAGTGTTATACCAATCAGTCGTAAGTTCTTTATGGACATCTCTGCACGTTGTAACGCATTTAACTTAAAAGATTTTTCAACTAGGTCAGCGTCTCTCTGGGAAACCTTTTTACACTTTCTCACTTTTGGCTCAATCTCACTGCTTGATTTGAATGACCCATTCAGATACTGGCGAATCTAATAGTCAATATTTTGTCTGGATATTGAAACTTCTTAAGACTCAAAGTTCCTCTAAATTTGGTTTCTTTAAAATCACTTGTGTACAGCCGTACAATTTCTAGTTTTTCTAAATGTGTCACTTTAACCATTTTTTAAGTTAACATTATACCAGCTTTTTAACCTTATAAATAGCTAGCGATGTAACTCACTTAATTTGTAAACTTACACGTTTAAAAATGAAAACCTTAACTCAAAGAATCTAATAGAAAGCATGTACATTGTAAATATTAAACTTATTTTAAAGATGTAAATCAATTTAAAAGCATTCACCACTCGTCTTAGTGTAGCACATATGACTGTAAAAATATATCTTAGCGGCGCTAACAGCTGTGGTCTCATTTGGTAGTATCATACTACTACATGTACCTTGAGCTGTCGTGATCACAAGACCATCCACTAACCCAAGGAGGGCGATAACCTCTTCCGTCAGTTTCTGGTTCAGACTCTCCATCCCTTTCTATAATCGGTCACGCTCTTTTCCGGCTTGTCTAGCGTGCGCCTCCATGGAGGTCATAAATGTGGCCATCAACTGTTGTGTCGGCGTAACTGTCTGGCGATTAATTCTGAATAGTGGTCTACTGAGTCTCTGTTACAGTTTCCTGTAATTGGAAAATATGTCTGAGCAAATTGTGATATAAATATCGCTAGAGATAGTGTATTAAACTTCAGATTTCTCTTTTGTTGTAGTACTGGATGATTAAATCGGTAGTTTTGTTAATATTCTGTCACAGTATATAGTGCGCACATGTAATGGTAATTGTCGTGGCTTTATCAATTATTTTCATAAGCCTTTCACTGATTTTGTTTAACCACTAAATTAAACGAACATCGGGTAAAACATTATGATACAAATTAAACTTAGTCAAATACTATTTTATTACCATTAACTTGTTTCTTTGGTTTTACGGCGCACCAACACAGTTTAGTTCGTATGGCGCCGAAACGTTTGTTTCTTTGTTTCATTGTAAGCCTTTTCCCAACAGTATTTCAGTCATATAGGCGGGTAGTTGCCTAACTATCGTTCCTGGAGAGTTACACCAGTACTAGAATACCTTCCCCCGTGCTAAACTACCAAAGCATCTCCCGGGGATCAAACCATGAAAGGCAGTTGTCTAACCTCGGGTGTTACAATCATGAAAACAACACCAGGGGCCAAAGTCACCCTACCTGGTGGAGCTAAGAGTTGCATAGACTCCAATTATTGAACCAATTTAGTTGCCTTTTACAATCACGCAGGGATAAACGGTGACAGCAATTTTATTGCCTCAACCATTGAAGGCAACCTTTTAGGCACAAGGGGATACTATTAGCTTAAACTGAAATTAATTTAATCAGATATGCTGAATGTTGAAAATTAAAAAATATTCTGCTTACAAATATATTTTGTCATCATGTGTTTGAAATCTGGGCCAAATTATTTTAAACTCCTACTGGTAGGATTTTAAAATAATTTTGTCCAAATTTCAAACACATGATGATGATGTGTCGCGTCAAATAGGTCAAGGTCACACTTACAGTTTGAAAATTTTGACATTCTGACAAGTAGAGTTTAAAGGTACACACATTTGTGTCCGGACTGTAACTTTGTCATGCATGAAAGGATTTTTAAATAATGTAGCATATGTCTACGTGTCTCGTCCAAGACCCAAGTCTCTACCTCCAAGCTCACTTTTAGCGTTTGCAGATACTTATATTCACGAGAAGTATTTGTCACTTGTGCTTACAAAAACAATTTGCTACCATTTTTTTATACTTTTAAGCTCACCTGTCGCAAAGTAACATGGGGAGATTTTGAGATCACTTTTCGTCCGGTGTTCGTTCGTCCATAAACTTTTACTTTAAACGACATCTCCTCATAAACCGACATCTCATAAACCGCAAAGCCAATTTCATCCAAACTTAAAGTTATGTTCCTTTGGTGGTCACCTTTACAGCAGCATGCCTCCAGATTCATGTTAATTTTCATAAAAACTTTTGAAATGTATTTAAAAGTAGAATATTGTGAGATGAACAAATAATGCAATTTACATATTGCAATCGGCACTTACAATCCAAAGGTACCAAAAAGTGGTTAGCATATGCAAAACGCAGTAGTAACGCAGTAGAAATATGGTGATAGAATACTGCAAAGACAGTTTTAAACCGCATATAATATTTATAATATCACTTGGATTTTGAATGTCTTTTTAACCTTACTATAAATTTTAGTGCATTTGTCTAAAAATTGATTTTCTTGAAGTATTTTGGCTCATTTGGAGGCGTGCAGCTTTAGAAACTGTTCAAAGAATTTAATTACATGCAGAGCACTGGTTGCCATGGTACCCGAAAGAAAGAACTTAAAATATCTTGTTTTAAAAAACCCAAAGATTTTCGTTTTTTCTTTCTTAAATTGTTAAAAATTGCTTTCAATTTTGCTTTTCTTTAATCGTGAAAATTAAAAAAACATTTTCTGGCTAGTATATGCAGAAATAAAAAAAACAAACTTACGGCTATTTTCTTTTTCGAATTAAGCAATATTTGTCTTTGAAATGATGCCGAAATGACGTCAAGGTCACGTGGTATTGCTATATTGTTATCTCTTGACTGACTTCGGTTTCAATGGCATATTATCTTTTTAAACCCATGACAATCGCAGTTTATGGGGGTATACTGGAGTCAGCCTAATGGTCGGTCGGTCGGTGGGTCCGATATAGATTTATTTAAAACCACAATTTATATTAACATGAAACTTAGTAGTTTGTTTGTACTTGTTTGTTTGGATTTTTACGGCACGTCAACACATAACTGGCCATATCGTGCCAAATGCTATAATAGGCTTAAAATGTTATGTAAAGCTTTGTAAATGATAATAAAAATGAGTCAATTAGATCCTAGAATACAAGTTTATCTCTTTCAAATTATCAATGATGTTGAAACTTTGTAGTTAAATAGATCTTATTCAATAGAAGTGCAATGCAAAAGAATCATTACTCTGTCTTCCCTAATTTTGGAGAAATTGCTCTTTGTTCATTTTACACATTGGCCGGTACATAACTCTAAATCGACAAGGGATATGAAAAAGAAACTTTGCAGGGAGATAGATCTCATTAAGAAAATGTTTAGTGCAAAGAACCGTAACTCTGCTTTGCCTCATTTTGGAGTAATTGCCCTTTGTTCATTTTATTACACTTTGAGCATTGTCCGAGTAATAACTAGCTACAAGTGATATCAAGACACTTTGGAGGAAGATAGATCTCATTGGGTAATAGTGCAGTGCAAAAGAACCTAAACTCTGTTTTGCCTAATTTTGGAGTTATTGCCCTTGGTTTATTTAAAACTTTCTCCGGGATATAACTCTAAAACCACAATTGGTATAAACAAGAAACTTTGTAGGTAGAAAGGCCTCATTGTGTAGAAGTGCAATGCAAAAGAATCATTACTCTGTCTTACCTAATTTTGGATTTATTGCCCTTTGTTTATTTTTACACTTTGAACTTTTACCATCTCATCCAAATTTTAGAGTTATTGTGGTTTATTCATCTTTACACGAGATAAAGTGCAGAACTCTTAGGGAGAAAAAAACGTATTGCCCTCAAAAGAAGTCATCCAAACTTTCAATTATTTTATTGATGTAGGACACATAATTCAAAAACATTTGAAAAAATCTATAATCTACTGCATTCTCCCTGTGTGCAAAATCATTAACTTTTAAGCACGTTTTCTGGCAAGCGCGTGTCGGGGTATTTCTAGTTGCTATATGCAAAAACACATTTCATCTTACTTTGTGTCTCTTACAAACAATCAAAGACATTCATGTTTTAATGTTTTATAAATTTTAAAGATAACATAAAAGTGTACGTTATTAATCTTTTTTTTCTTTTTGTTACTTTTGAATAAGTTTTCTGCATGATACTAGTATGAAAAACATAGGATATTAAAAAGATACATTCATTTAAATTATTCAGAATATTCATCTGTACAAAATAAAATTATTTTAATATTCATTTTTAACATGTTCATATGCATTTAAAACCTCTGATTCTCTTTTAAAATATTAGACTTTTGTAGTTCTGCCTATTGTTTTGTCGTTTTGGAAACACTGGGGAATAAACACTGGTTGTTTGCGTCATGTTTAAAATTCTTTGTTAACAGCCATCTAAAATCAGGTATCTGCAGGTCTTTCTAAACTCCTAATTAGGTACCATTTCATCTCATCTTAATAGCATAGAATTGATATTATAGTATACAAATACGATCGTTGTAAAATCTGAATCACATACTACGTAGACGCCTGTAACATAGTCATTTTTTGCCGTGTCAGGTGTTTTGTATGGCTATTATTTGATATATTCTCAATACATATAAGTCTCCCATGTCGCAATTAAGAAAGGCCCTCAGTTATAGTGTCTCTCCTGTAATAATGAGATTATGTTTTCTGGGTCCTGATTGCATGCTGCCGGTGCCATAGTTAGTTCTGAAAAAACAATATTTTGTTCACTGACATAAATATCTACACGAACAAAATGAATAAAATCACGTGAGAGTTGTTTAGCAATAAGTAACATCTCCTGTAAAAGACGTGGTTTTTCAATATTTGCTGTGGGTAATATATGCTTCTTCATATCTATTTTACGCCAGGAAGGAGTGTAAAACGCTTTTAAAGCGCCCTTAAAACGGTCCTTGGTGACATCAATAAATCCTGGTTTTCCACGGAAAACATATATCTTGTAGTCATCATTTTGTGGAATCATTTCTTCAAAGAAACATTTCCGATTAATTGCAGAATAGTAGCTTTCATTGTGGATTTTACCAAAGTCGATCGAAAGCCATTTATGACAGTTTCTTTGTAAAAAAAAGAGCTGCCTTTTTCTCGACAGGCCAACGTATTTAGATTTATTACAGAAACCATAGCATCTAAAAGAATTGCCTTGTACAATGACTGTCATAGCTGATCCGTGGTTTGCTTTGAAAACATACTCAGTTGGAAGTGCATTTATCATTTCTAAAGTTATGTCATGCGAGTCCTTAACAATTGCGTATGTTTTTGGAATTGTCATATTTAGATTGTATTTGCGCACAATATCTTTAACACCTACCTTATCTGCATATTTAGCAAATGAAATGTTTTTCTTTTGATTTTGTTCACAAAATGTTTTCCATCCAATAGTTTCATTTTCGACGAGTTCTACGTTTGTTATACGATGAAATGTCTTTACATGTTCCTCAGTCCGTTGATTTGTAATGTCAGAGGCAAAACCAGTCAATGAGCTTTCCTGTACATAATTTGCTTTTGCCTTTTCAATTTCATGTAAACGTTGGTCGGAGAACTGTTGCACAATGATACTACTAACTGTTAACATGACCAGAAACACAAATTTCTTTTTCATTCCCATATTATTTACTTTAATTTTATACACATGTACAAACTTATTAAAAGAATCCGTGCCTTTGGTGGGATATTATTACATAGTTTATATTCAAACCTTAGATATTATTATATTTCAAATATCGATCAGTAACTCGATTTAATTTAAAAAAAATGAGTTGACAATTGAAAGATGAACGAAAAAATGTTTTATACCTCGCGTCAGTTTATGTGTCCTCTATGACCTTGTTCTCCAAATATATCATTCATTCAATTTCTATACATTCAATATATTGTTCTCTTGAAAAACGTAAAACAATAGTTTGTGAAGTTGTTCTGACAATTATTAAAAATTGTAACATTTAATATATATTTGTCTCGCATCAATAGGGCAACTGGTGGTTCACTTGAATATTCATCATATTTCTTGGTAGAAGATCATGTAGATGCCTGCAAAAATGACTTCATTCTGTAAGAAATGATAAATTGGTAAGCTTTACATTGACACTATACACTGCTCCTAAAAAAAATTCAAACATCACTCTTTTTCAAATTTAAATTTTATGATGAACAGAACACAATGTGACAAATGGGTAGGATGAAAAGTTGCAACAAAGATAAAATAATAATTATGGTAATTGAGGAAAATGAGAAGATTCAAAAAATTAAAACATCCGCTCCTTTTGTTCCACATATATTCGCATCTACAGATGTTATCTTTTTCATTTTCAAGTATTCGAGAGCTGATAAAATACGTCCATTCATTTAAAACCATTCTCTCCTGTTCTCCATGATTATCACTTTTGTATAGAAGATAGAATCTAAAGAGACATAAACCATAAAATCTTTGTTTATGGAAGGGGGAGGCGAATAATTTAGCACTTTAATTTTTAAGATTATTAACAGAAAATTGTTTATTTAAGAACATACAAAAACAACAACAGCAAAGCATGTACAATGAACACAATGATAGCCCTCCAAACTCGGATGACAATCATTTATTATGTTCCTTTTTAATAGATGTATTTGTTAATACGTTAAATAAATCCAGATAAAATATTAAAAGAAATTTACCAAATAAACTTACTTGTTTTTTTGTTTTACTTTATTTCATTTTTTTTCAAATTTACTTACAAATTATTCAGTCATTTTGCATATATCTATAATCCACGTAGATAATCGAAGTGTGTGGTACAAACAATGATACAACACTTGTCGCCGTTTGGTGAAACACCACTCTTTATTAGCCGTCATTTACAAATCAACTTCCCTACATAAGCTACGACGGATTTTGAGACAAACGTTCAAATATTTTTTCTATCTCTCCATCTCTCTCTCTCTTTCTTTCTCTGTAAAGTTAATAACTACCCTAAACATCTGTGCGTTAGCGTAGCAAACTGTTCTTATCTTTCCAAACAATTATCTTGATTCATTTGGAATCAACATATGTTTATCTTTAGAAGCTGATTTATCTTAATAATGTCTGTTTTACCTAGGTTAAGTGCATGAAAACTCGATATTCTCCATACATGCCCCTTGTGACTGAGGGATCGCCTTTGATGGTTGAGGCATAAGAATTGAAGTAATTGTTTATCACAGGCGACTGAATGTGTTCGAATAACTGAAGTCTATGCATCTCTTAATTGCTTGTGGCTGATGTGCTTTTGGCCAGTAACATTAAATTTTGACCTCGTTGAAATTGACCCCATAGGTCATTTTCCAATATTATGAACTGAACCTACATCACTTTTCAACGTTAAGAAACGTTTTTCAATCGTAATTTTATTTATCATATTAGGGTCATTTTAACGGTTAGGTAATCTTTAGTTAAACGTCTGTTTGTAGGAAGAAATAGAATTTCTCTGGATCAATGTCAACTTCTTCAGCGAGAAAGGCAAGGGAATCTGTATGTTGGAGAGGGAACTCTTAAAATTACGAACCTTTAAGACAAAGGTTTTCAAGAGATGGGTCTTTGTGATCGAAGTTCGACATGTCCTTACAGACTACCACAGAGGAAGCATCTTTTCAATCCAATGCTGTTTAATGGTCATTTTACGAACTAGTATAATCAACTATTGAAATTCATTAGAATATGTATGACTATAGTCATGGTTTTAAGAAATATTCTCTTAACATTGTGTTAAGAACGATTATATGCTCCATAATTATGGTGTGCATAAATAAATCGATCTATATCCATAGATCCATCATAAATTTAATATTTTCACATGCTTAAGATAATAAAAGGGAAAGTAACCAATGAACACTACCTTTCTCTACCTTTCTTGCAGCGGTTACTTCCCCTTACCAGTAATCTCAGTACAGAAAAGTTGATGAACGAAATACAAATAAAATACATTCTAATCCAAATTTATGAAAAATTGAAATATAACGCAGCTGTTGTAAATATTCATTCTGAGAGGTGATGATGGGTTTTAACTAGTGTGATACATTTTAAACATAAATAACGGAAGAAGGCTTTAATACAAGCAGGCGAGTCACTTTGACAGCGTAAAAACAACATGAATATGCAATGTAATATTACCTAAGTATCATATAGCTGTCAGTTATTACCGATGGATTGGTAAATTGTAATTACCTCTTGGTCCACTTGAATAAAAAAATAGAAATCTGTAAACAAAATGATTCCTCGAAAGCATTATTCACAATAAAATTATATGAAAATTGCAGACTCTGTTTAATTGAGTCTGTACATAAGGGATAATGTATAAGTGCAACATTCCTCACGTCCGCTAGCACCGGCTTGAGCGGTTCTCAATTCTCAACACTACATAGTGCTGGCATCAATGAACCCTAAGAACTGAAGTGAAGTACGGGTCAACTTTTTTTCTTAAAAATCTGAAGGGAATACAGAAATATTACTGTTTCAAGTGTATGACCATATATAGACATGCCTGATCACTTATCAATGTTAACATAAGAATTGTCTTTCTATAGTTTTCAACGGGGGTCTTTTTTCACGCGTGGTTGGGTCATTTAATAACAGGAAGGGGTCAATTTTCAACGTTAAAAACTGATCAAAATCCGTTGGAAAATGACCCATGGGAATAAATTTTCAACAAGTTCAAAATTTAATGTTTCACCATCATCGATTCTTTTCAACCAGAAATTCTAATGCCTCTTGAATTTTACCATGCATATATATAAGAAATATCCAAACTGTCCAAATGTTTAAAAAAAATAAATATGCATCGTGCTTGAACTTTAAAAACCTGTGCATAGCTAAAACTACATCTAGTAGGACAAAATCAATATCATCTTATTGAGATGTCACTTTTCGTTTTTTTTTTCATGTTTCACAAACACATGTTTATCTAAATGAGATAGAGATTGTCACAATATGTTTTTTTTTTCATGCATAATATTCCCATATATCTATAATTTAGATGTTTAATACCACCCTTAGAATTCAGAGACATATATGCATGAAAGCAACAACAATAGTGTAAATAATTTGTATTTTGAAACGGCCTGAATATTTTTACGATTTTTGATTTTTTTCTTTTAAATATTTGATACCTTACATAACAGTAAATAACTTTATTTTATTTGAAACAAACTCAAATCTATTACAAGATAAAAATAAAGTAAAGTTACTGACCAAAAATAAAAACTAATAATACGAATGATAATTCTTCCAAATTTAAAATTATCAGTAAAAAATATATATTTTATTTTACACTTTTGCTGGTACATAACTCTAAATCGACAAGGGATATTAACCCTTTACCACATATATACGCGAAACAACGCACTTTCGACCCCCCCCCCCTTTTTTTAGGCCTGAAATAGTGAAAATATTCCTATTTGGGCCCAAACACATGTTTTTCGTTTGAGAAATGTTGCTAAATAGTGGATATTTTTCGGCGCCGGCCACCCCAAAGATACATCAGGGGGTTGCCCTTCTGTTTGGGGGTTTGAAGGGGGGGCGGAGTCCCCCTCATCGGCAAGAAAAATTTTGGACTTGTGAGAGGCTGTAAATGACCCCAGATTGATCATAAGGTAACGTGTAACCAACGCTGAAAGGCTTTGAACTCTATTCAATCCCTTGAGAAAGTTGCAGCACTTTGAAAATAAATTTTGATGGAAAAAATCGAGGCAAAAATAGTGATTTTTGGCAATTTTTGAGATGTCCCTCGTTGCCATGGTAACAGGAAATTTAAGACTGAGCATGTCGTTTTACAAAGCAATGGTCCAGTCAACATTAGTGCCAAGTTTGATTAGTATTGAAGCAGTTTTCATAGTTTAATAGCAGTTTGAACTTGTAGAGAGGTTTTCAGTGAAAAATGGCCATTTTTCACAAATATGCTTCATGGGGGAAAAAGGGTTAACAAAAAAAATAATATAAATGTTACAAAAACAACAATTTTTCACCAAAATTAGGTAAAAGA
>NW_026851711.1:0-4934 GCF_026571515.1 Ruditapes philippinarum
TTATGATAAAGCGGTATCCGAAAAGCATTATCCGAAATATACTGTATTTCTTGTTACATATCAGGCTCCATTGTTAATGAAATGATCCTGTATTACTAACATTTTTTATCTGTGGTAATGCTCAAGAATTCAACTTGGATTTGGTTATATCATTTGTTTCGTTTCTTCGTTTCGTTTCTTAGTTGCATACTAAATCAGTCGTATGTACTGGTCGGAGAGATAACTCCGACGCATAGATAACCCCGACACTTGATAAATATAATTTTTATAATTTTGTTTTTCAACAAAAGAGCATATGGTCACCTAGAAGTATAGGAGCAGGACAGAATATGATGATTTTTTATAAGTTGGTAAACTTTTTAATATTTTTCAATTAACCGAAACTTTTTGTTGGCAAAAACTGCTTCAAAACATTCTTTTTACTAAATTACAATAAGGTAGTAAGAAATGTATTGATCACAGGCCACTGACTTGGGAAATATTTTTGAAAACTTGTTTTTACATCAACAAAAATAGATAAAGCATATAAGATGTAAAAATGAATTAATGATGCTGATTTTCCTGTCATTTTTTACTTAAAAATTGAAGTGTTGACTTTATCTACTGTTGAGGGGTAAAAAGACCATGTTTTGTATACCCCATTCAGGACCTTAGAAAAGTACCAATTCTCATTTTCATACATAATTTTTGTAGTGTCATGTAAAGTCTTTGAACTGAACTTTATTTAGATGGTTCAATATTTAAAATATACAGGAAGATAGTTAAGATATTACAAAAAGTATGTGATTTAGTGTCGGAGTTATCTCTCCAACCAGTATATGGGAATTTTTTTTTAAATCGTTATTTTTTTTGTTTTTGATATAATTTCAGGCTCCTGTGATTAATACTGACTAATACAGTAGAGTCTAGTATAGTTGATCAAATAAAAAATGAAATAAAAGCTATTGTCATAACTAATAAATGTGAACAATATAATGCCAACTAAAATTTTCGTGAGCTACTTACCATTTGACTCAAACTCGAAACTTTCTTTCTTTGTTGTCCCCAACGCATTTGAGCTTTAAAAAATGGCGGATTATGTACAATGAGTCAAGGTGCGCGACTCTAATTTCATTGGTTATTGCCTACCGCTTCTTTTGTTAGCGCTAGTAGCACTAACAGAAACATACTGTAGTATGAAAAGGCGTCTTTTGTTAGTGCTAGTAGCAGCCTAATAAGTCTAATAAAAATGTGCTAGTAGCAGCTAACAAAACAGGATCGGGTGAATTATTGCAAACGGACCGTTATTCGAAAGTGCGTCACGTTTATTAGATTGCTGCATACGGCTTATATTTTCGCCCTCATAAATTAATTGTATTTCCGTTAAAGTTTTTGCTTTTCTTTTCACTCGGTTATGAAAAATAAACAGGCTAGTATACTATTTTTTTGTTTTGTCAATGTTTATTAGTACAATCACACGTAATTTAATAAGTTAACCGAAACATTTACCAAACTATAAAATTTACTGAAATGAAGCAGAATAATCTACTATTAATTATTTTAACAATTTAAATAAGGTACAGTCAATATGGTGGATGAAGTTCCAATAAAACGCTGGGGTCCCGAATTACATTTGTCAAAACTCATCAATAGCAAAGACGTTCCTTTTAACTTTTGTAAATGTAAATTCACTTCGCTGATTCACTCTCTCAATTTGATTTAGTATATAGTATTCTTGTCCATTCTCTTACCGTAATGCATATTTTTACTCGTTTCTGCTTTAGAGCTGCACAAGTCTGGGTGTTTTTGCAGCGACTATTTGTTATTTTTCCAAGCCCTGGAGGGACATTTATTATTTAAAACTTATCACTTATTACCTATTATTTATAACTTATCACTGATTATTTACAGATTAAAACTATATTTAGTATTGAAACGCGCCTTGTTAGGCAGGTAAAACTCTGTTACAGCAAGAGAATTAGCGGGAAAAATGAAGTAGAACATCATTTATAGGTCATATAATACGGAAGCCCTGGAAGGAAAATTATTATTTATTACTTATTATCTATTACTTTATATGTTTAACATAATTATCAATCATAATATATTACTTATTATTTAAAACTTATTATTTATCACTTATTACTTATTTCATTCGAATATTTCTTAGTTACATAATAATTTAAGAAGTATTTAGTTTTTAAACATATTTATTACATACATTATATAATCAGACTACAACATACACAGATTTTAAATGATATATTCGACTGAAATAAGTACTAAGTGATAAATAATATGTAATATAATATAATTGATAATTATGCTTAACATATTAAGTAATACATAATAAGTAATAAATAATAATTTTCCTTCCAGGCTTCCCAATTATATGACCTTCTAAAAATGATGTTCTAATTCATCTTTTTCGCTAATTGTCTTCATGTTAACAGGTTTTCCTGCCAATCATTGCGCGTTTAAATACTAAATATAAGTAATAATCTGTAAATAATCAGTGATAAGTTATAAATAATAGGTAATAAGTAATAATTTTTAAATAATAAATCCAGGGCTTCCGTATTTCGATTATATAATATATGCAATAAATATGTTAAAACTAAATACTTCTTAAATTATTATGTTACTAAAAATATTCGACTGAAATAAGAAATAAATTGATAAAAAGTAAGTTATAAATAATAAGTAATAGATAATAATTGATAATTATATAAAAATATAAAGTAATAAATAATAAGTAATAAATAATAATCTTCCTTACAGGGCTTCCGCATTACATGACCTTCTATAAATGATGTTCTCCTCCATCTTTTCCAGTAATTGTCTTAATGTAAACAGGTTTTTTCCTGCCAAACATGCCGTTGTTGAATACTAAATATATGTTATAGTCTGTAAATAAAAAGTGATAAGTAATAAAAAATAGGTAATAAGTTATGTAATAAAAAATAGGTAATAAGTTATAAATTTTAAATAATAAATGTCCCTCCAGGGCTTCCGTAAGTTTAAACACATTTATTGCATATATTATATAATCAGACTACAACATTCACAGATTTTAAATGATATATTCGACTGAAATAAGTAATAAGTGATAAATAATAAGTTATAGATAATAAGTAATATATTATAATTGATAATTATGATACACATATTAAGTAATAAATAATAAGTAATAAATAATAATTTTCCTTCCAGGGCTTCCGTAATATATGACCTTCTATAAATGATGTTCTCCTTCATCTTTTTCGCTAATTGTCATGATGTAAACAGAGTTTTTTCCTGCCAAACATGGCGCGTTTCAATTCTAAATATAGTAATAACCTGTTAATAATAAGTAATAGATTAGTTATAAGTTTTAAATAATAAATGTCCCTCCAGGGCTTCCGTATTAATGCCATTGAAAACGATTGAAAATTATATATTATAGTGAAAAATGAGGACTGGACATTTTTTCTCATGACATTAACGATATGTAAAATAAAGCATTCCGCTATAAAAGGACCACTGAGTCTAAAAGTATAGTAATATTTGTATTTCTCAGAATATCACTTTCATATCCTTCTACAATTTTTACACCATATTACTGGACATCGTATGTTTCCTTTTAACTGTTTTAGTGGTTTTAGTGTAGTTTAATTACATTTGTTAACTGAAATCTAGCATGTTTCTCCTAATATATTTCTAAAGTCGTGTAAAAGATGGAATTTGCTATATTTGTAACATTTCAGCCACTGTAAGTATATATTTATGTTATATTATGTATATATCGTATCATTCCTTTCGTCCTTTTTATATTACATACTTGAAATAGAATCTCTATAATTAGCAGAACTAAAACAATAATAAATGCACATGAAAAAACACG
The DNA here is from genome assembly GCF_026571515.1 of Ruditapes philippinarum. NCBI lineage: Eukaryota > Metazoa > Mollusca > Bivalvia > Venerida > Veneridae > Ruditapes > Ruditapes philippinarum. The sequence continues at coordinate 3,863 of NW_026851711.1, forward strand.
TGGATTTTCAAAACGTGTAACAGCTGATTAAAGCGTAGCGTTTAGCATTCTTTGAGGACTTTGGTTATGTTCTCTTGGTCAAACATAAAACGATTCCTGTCATTAACATTAATAAATGCCAAGTTCAAAACTGATATTTGGTAAGAAAAACAAACTATGAATAATACTAGTATTTAGGTCTGCACAGTATGTATGTTAAAATTTAAATGAAAAAAAAAAACTTCTCGTTCTCCGTTCCCATTTGTTACAATGTAAAATACATGTTGTATTGATTTCAATAGTTGAAATGAACAAAATGATCTCCTTTTTTGTTTATTTAGCTGGTCATAATTGTATTATTTTATTGTAGTATTTTTAGTTGATTTTTGACTGTTATTATATTCTTTTGTTTGTTATACCCAGTTGATATTAAATAAAAATCGAACGTTAATTTTGAAAGACTGTCTTTATTTTTTTCATAGTCCTGGCTAAGACTGTCCTGGCTTCTACTTATTTCACCACAGTTATTTTTCTTATTATTCTTAATGACACACAAATGTCATTCAGAGCAGTTAGTGTGTTTATTAGACATTTATAAATATAACACAAACATTGAGAGACAATATATGGTGATCGTTAAGTTGGCGTAAAAATTTATCTTTTTTATTATGTTTGTAAAGTCATTATCAATCGATTACAGCTTTGTTTTGCTGTAAACAGGCTCGATAATATTGGAAGGGTAAGTGGAAATAAAAGAGAGGAACCACGTGGCTGATCTCTTCAATGAAAAGTTAAAACGTATATTTTTATATTTTTCACTGTGAAAATATCTAATATAAATTCACGGATAAATCAATTATCCACTCAAAAGAATAAAATAAATAAGCAATTAGTTAAATTTCGAATTACCTTCGGCGCAAAGCTATATTTTACATAGTTGACAGTTTTCAATTGAAAATTATTGGCCACATACGACCTATATATAAACTTATTAACCTTTTCGCTGATTTAATTTTTGCCGAAGCAATCCCTCATCTCCGGGGCTACCTAGACGGCGGTCCACTGTGCGAACGTTTCTCTTTGAACATACCTC
>NW_026851712.1:0-40997 GCF_026571515.1 Ruditapes philippinarum
TTCCCTTTCATTTCAAAAAGAATCTAGTAAAATAAGGAACACTATAAATGATTAGTACTTACATTGAATTTCGATATGTTGTTACAAATTTGTATTCAAAAATTCAAAGGATTCCTTGTTTAAATATCTTTATACTCGACAAAATTGTTTTATTCATATTCATGACAGTTATCTCTTCTTTATGAAAAATATGACACATAACAACATTTTTTCTTGAAAATTATGTGTGAAGCCATGTTTTAACATGGAAAAACTCGGTTTTAGATAATTCCAAGATTTTTCACTACATTATCTCTACATTATTTTCTAATGTAAACAGTGCAGCTTACGTAACTTTACAAAAAGTTATAAGTAATGTTTTTACTCCATAAGAGCAAATTGTTTTTATTTAAAGGTATCAAAAGTCATTGCTACATGTAACTTCTATACTGGGTTTGAATGTGTTTTAAAATGAGTAGAGAACAGAGACGACTGGGATAGAAGAATTTAACAAAATTAACATAGGTTATGAGTATGTATCTTTGTTTATTGCAGGAGTTTACTAATGTTTTACTGGCCTATTTCTAAAACCTGCCTTTTTAACATTGGACTAATGCTTAATCCGAAGAAGAAAGCGTATTAGTTAAGTATATCAGAAAATATATCATATGTAGCCTATTACATAATGAACTGGAAGAGAGATTAATTATATCTGTCTTTCTTGTAACAAATCTTTCCTGAAAATAAACCATTAATTTTCTTTTTACCTAATGTCAGTAAATATCAATTAAACAAAATAATTTGAAATTAACATCAGTGTACAACTGTGCATATAAATCAAATCTAAAAGTATTCCCACAGTTTCAGCATTTCAATCAATTTCTCTAAGATTTCAGTAGAAATTTATTTGTTTCTCGTTTTAAATGTACGCTTAGAAATATCTAAGAAACAAGGTCGGATTTATAGTTAATTTTCTGTAAATACAATATAGTTTATGAGGACAAACCATGCCGTTTTAGTTTTGTTTTTTTTAGGAGTTTTATTATATAAATAAATAATAAAAAACAACAATATCTTAATGATTATTGTGTAATTGTTTCTTTTCTTAAACACTTAGTACATTGGAATTTTATGCGGGTTTTTTTTTGCAATAACATACGTTTATAGAAGTAAAACAGACAATTTAATCTTTTTCACATGAAATGCAAATTTTTATCATGACACTAAATTAATAGACTATTTTCTTTTCATTGTGTATTTATCTGCAATTACGAGGTTCGTAGGTTGATTTGCCTCAAAAGTTTGTAACTGAACTAAATTCATATGTTTATAGTTACCTTGTGTCGTCTGTCACATGATGCCAAGTTTGTATTATTCTTACACTTTCGTTATTTTGTTAAATTTAAAATCAAAACAAAACGAATGTGTAATTGTCAAGGATTTCTTAATTTAATTAGTTGTGACGAAATTCGCTTTCGGTATTTCAATACTTCGGTATACCGAATTCAATTTAGGGAACGAACGTTACATCAACTTTGTCATAGCAGATACAGTTATGATATCTCTTACCAGTTGTAATTCATTTATAAGATTGCAACTGTAGATGCAAACTGTAAGATGCAAAACTTAATACAAACGGTAATACAACCCGGCGCTAACAAACGGTAATACAATTGACCCTCCTCATGACGTCGAAAATACATACAATATGTCACACGTGTCACTCTGTTCTCACAAGTCTCAGGACCCAACCCTCGTTTGTGTTGATGAATCAAGAAATTAAATTAATCACCTTCTCTTCAACCCTCATAAGCAAATGGCCCGGAAGTCGACGACTCTTTTCTTTTTCCCGCAATTTTTGATGAACAGGCATAGTCTAACAATCTTGATAAATCTTGATAAATATAGCGATTTATAGTCTTAATTTACACGGGTCGTAGTACGATCTTTAACCACTATAATCATGACCAAAAACAATACATAGCATTGTAGCCATACATGAAATAATGTAAAAAGTTGTAAAAGTTCAAATACAGTAAATAAATAAATAAAATGGTGTATAAAAAAATTATCTCATATTCATTTAAATGTTCAGAATTTAAATGAGTATACCAAATGCAGGCATCGAACATGCCTGACAATTCGTGAAGGGCAATAAATCGGCCAGCAGGACACTTTGTTCTAGCTGGCGCAAGCAATTCAAAAACAGTGAATACATAGTGCGTTTTACCTGGTAATTCAATATCAAAGGAAATGGCGATTCGTAGAATATTAATTATGCTTAAATTTTAAAATTGTCGTACACTTGAAAATACATGTATTCGAAATATAACGGAATATGAAGACGCAATACTTTTAGTTCTATTTCATTTTAACAACCCTCGAAACAAAGAAATTTTAATGTCTTGTTTTAATGACTGAAACCCAATTATGTAGCAGTTCTGCAATGGAAAGTAGACGTTGTTTGTTCCCAACATGCGTGTTAAACCATTTGTTGTCTGTACAATATATTTAGTGATTGATATCATTAGTTGTTGAGTTCTATTTTGAAGCAAACAATTCAATACCAAAACCGTCTGAAGCCTTTAAACCTAAATTCTAAAGCAGTCACGCGATTTTTCGATAAATCATAGAATTCAATTTAGATTTTGTACATCTCCCCCATTGGACCCGTAAGAGAAATATTCGTTTAGAAAAGGATGCCTGTTGCAAGGAGAACTTTGTATTAAATTACTAACCAAACCGAAGTATTTCATATTTGAATTCAAAATTGCAATTAATTGACAACACTTTTCAATTTGTTTTCTTTCTCAGATTTGTTTGTAAGAGAAGTATATCATTGTTTTATCTCAATGTATGAACACATATGCTTTAAATATGAATTTTCCAAACTTTGTTATAAATTTGGGCAATATGATAAAAAGGTATAATGCAAAATGTAACAGTTTAATGATAAACATGGTGTCAATAAAGCAAAATAAACATTTAGTACAATACAGTGTTCTATTGAACGAGTAAACAGCTGTCAAACCTATATTGTACGGGACGTAAGGCGAGTTGAAATATGTTTGGCAGCTGTGTACGAGTCAAATAGAATCAGTATGTACGTAAAAACTTTTAAGTCCATACCTTCTTTTCTATTTTAAATTGGATAAAACTGTTTCAAGTACAATAAGCATGTGAACTAGATATGTCGGACTGAAAAAGCAGGTTCAATGTGGTACAATAAGCATTTGAAATAGATAATTTGAAGTCATTTGGCAATGTAATCATGGCTATATGGGGTACGATATATAGGGTACGATAAATATTTGATACGATTATTATGGACTCTGAAAATGGAAACGAGACTAAACTGATAAGATTATATTAAATAATAATGATTACTATAGATATTTCGCGTGGTTCAAACGCTGCAAATACATAAGTTACATTAATTATATGATGTGAAATAAAGCTTTTAAACAAATCTGTGATATACGTTTCTTTCTTTCTTTTCTTTTTTTTTTCTTTTTTTTTTAATTTTTGGATATGGCAGTTCTCTTGATTTCAGAGATATTTTTAATAATATTTTACTCCTGAATTTATATTTAAGTTTTATTCGCCGTTTGATATTAAAATGTGTGTGAGGCTGCGGCAATTCAACGAAATATTTATGACATTTGGTATATTATTAGTTTCTGTTATCTGAGTAATGAAAATCAATTTATCAGTTACATCTAAATTGGTTGCAACACGTTTTCATACAATTTCAATAGAATACAAATTGAAGTAAATGATTCAATAGCATTTCTTTTTAAGTAAATGAAATTTGTCTGAATGACAACCATGCACGTTAAAACGTCAAGAGCTGTATAATCAAAACACTTTCTTCTCTGTATTTTTATATTGATTTGTTCCGTTAATGATTTCAATCCCTATACCCCTCTGTTGTTATTTTGCCATTTTTTGACATTATAATTTCAAAATGCCATGCAGTATTCAATTAATAGTGAATGACTCAATACCCGATATTCTATTCCCTACATGATGAAGGCTTTTTGCAAAGTTCTTTCAAAAATGTACAAAGGAAGATTGTGAGACTTCATGAATAAATCATTGTTGCATTCTAGTTTACAATAATTTATAAATTGTGTTTGAAACAAAACCTTCAACAATATATGTTACTTAATTTGGATTGATATCAGTCTGATTAACTGAATAAAACCCAGTATCAATCTACAACTGGGCACAATAAACAAAACTTATTATACTCCTAAACTAATAGCGTTTCAATCAATTTCCTCTTGATTTCAAAACCGATCTTTTTATATTTCTGTTTAAATGGGATGTAAAATATTTCTAGAAATCAATAACGAATCAATTGTCAATTTTCTGTTACAATCATTTATTGAAAAAATAACGTTCTCCTTTTCTTTATATAATCAATACTTCTAGTGTACTGTTTCTGTTTGTTGAAATTAAAAAGTTTATCAAAGAAATGAATAAATAAATAGATAAATGAATGAATAAAAATAAATAAAGAAGAAAATTAAAAATAGCTCTTTGCAATCAACCATTTTTGTCAGAACAGAACAGAACAACGACATAAGCGCATTATGTTAACATAACCAGCGAAAGAGGTATATTTTTAAACGAGCACGAATAATTAAATGTATGCAATGATCAATACCATTTTTACCATTTGATTTAAAGCAAGCCTGATATGTAAGGGAAAATATATAAAAAATGACACATAGGACTGAAAAAAGCAACACTCAACAAAGCTAATTGTACTATGCAAATGCTTACACGATAATGATCCAAGTGTATTGGAAATTAGATGTGGATTATATGACAGAATATTGTAAAATGTGAATTTTGAAGTATCACATAAATACAATGTAATTAAGTTGAATCATGCTTGCATTTCTACAATTACGGTAATTGATGCATTATATCCTGTTAAATATGTTGAAGAAGTAACTTGAAAGTAATTTTATTTATTTATTTTGTTTGGTTTTATCACCAACACAATTTAGGTCATATGACGCCGAAAAAAGATGGACGATTTTGGCTAACCTTTGGTGTTACAAACATAAAGCAACACCAGAGGTAAAAAAGCCACACCTGCTTGAGCTTATAGATGCATAACTGCAGTAATTTGAACCCATTTATTCACCTATTACGATCACGCAGGGTCAAACGATGGCTGCAATTCTAATGACTTAAGCTGTAAAGGCAACCCCTCCGCCATAATGGTAACTTTGAAATAATTAAACGCTATATTGACACTAATTTGACATTCTAAGCTTTAGACTGTTCTTAGAATCTCTGTGTGCATTCACACAAAAATAAAAACATTTTAAACTAAAGCTTATTCTTATTTTTATTGCTTTCTAATAAAGGAAAATCAATTGTTAACAAATTTCTAACTATCGGAAATGCGTTATTCATAGAGAAGGAGAAGGAGAAGGATATGTGGTCATTAAATAGTCAGTCAGATTTCTTAATAGATCCATAGAAAAGGTATTAATAAACAATAATGTCGCCTTTTATAGTGCCTCTTTTGACTACTTAAAGAGCAGAGTAAGACAATAAATTTGAATTAATAGTTTAGAATGCATTTCAATGCAATATTTTATAACTTCCGTCTATATTGATTACACTTAACCTTGATCGGTATGGAACCTCCAGCATGCTTCCAAACAAATGACAAATAAAAAATTATACAATTAAAACAATAACTAGAAGGATTATCTAATGTTCAATAAGACGAAAATAGAAGCCGTAACAATAAATGTTATAAATTTTTTGTGCAAAAAATAACTTTATAGAACTAGAACTGCAAAGTCTGGCAAGGTTCCCCCGCATTACATTTTGTAAATAAGATATTGATTTTGACTAAGTTTAACTAATACTCTTAGCATGGTATCTTTATGTTCATAAATGACTATCTTAGATGTTTACAGTTGAAAATGTCTCCATTCGTTTTAGAAAGCTGGACTTCATTTCAGATTGGGCCACGTCCACAAATAGTACTACAACACAGAATGAATATATCAAATACCAACACGAGTCTCGTATGCATTTCCATAGCACACTTGCTAAAATAATATGCATATGTTTGTGTTATTATGTATGCAGGACATACAATGACTATGCATGTTTACTATTAAAAACATCCAGTTTTCAGCATTTTTTACCAATGTGTTGCCATAAAGCAACTAAATTTCTCAAAATATTTAGAAAATAGTAATATGTGCATATATATCTTTCCACTCTGCATTATTATTACTTTCAATATTTTTCTAAAAGTGATGTGCCAATTCTCCATATATATTGCTTTCTTGATGCAACCGTTTTTAAAATTATGTGCAAAGTCTTCATAATACAATCTATCCATAACCACATATCCATATTTTATAAAACCAACTTAAATAAATTGCTAAACTTAAATGATCTTGTCGCAAGACTGGTTATATAAGAATGTCAATAGTTGTCAGCGTTCGCTATCAGGACATTGGTACTACGAGCACGGTACCCCGATTTGGCATCATTTAGGCCTGCAGCACAATGGACGTGCATGCTCATGTAAATCTTCTTTATGTCTTTTTTTAGACTATTCAAGTCTTCTTATGCAGCCTGTATGTTAATAAGTATCAAGTATTCATTTTGAAAATAAAAAATAAAACGTGTTTAATTTAACAAGAAAACGCAAAACGTTTCAAATCTACATTATGATACTTAAATGTTGTCTTGCATGATTAATTTATTTCTGGCAAATGCGAAATACAAGATGTTTTACGTTTTTAATACATGTGTCTGTTAAATATATAGTTTTTCTATATGGCTTCTATTTTTCCAACATTCTTCTTTTTGCCTTTATAACAGGTAAAACATACCTTAATATGATCGTGCCAAATGTTTTCACTTTTTTTCGAATTTGTACTAAACAGTGCATATTCTCTCTCTATTTTGTAATCAAATGATAAAGTGAACAATATTCATATTCTTATACGTTCAGTAATACCTAATATTTACAAGCGTGATGTATTACGTCCTGTTGAGTCTTCTATCAAAATTACTGTTTGTTTCCTGCAAATCGACAGATATATATGAGATGTCAATATACACGGTAATTTATACAATATACCATCTCGGTAATTTGTATGAGTGTTTGTGCAAATAAATGTATAATCCGTTGCGTAGAATTTAAATTAATTTTAATAACAAGCAAAAGATATAAGAATACTTTTGAGGACAAGAACAACAAGAACAATTAATATGTTTATAAATTAAGAATTTGATTCACATTAAAACGAGCACAAATAAATTTATATAGTTTTTAATAAAGTGATAAATGTATATAGTTTATAATAAGAAAATTGCTTATTCAACTTGCCGTCATATCGATTTGCATCGATGGTTAAGAAACAGAAAGAATAAAAAAATTGAATGGAACGTCACTGAAGGAAAAGTTAGTAGGTTTAGGGAGCACGAACTTTAACTTTGACACAAAATGTGTTTCAAATATTACTATGCACATTTAAAACAAATGCCGCTGTTATGCAATGCAAAATACTTTAAAACAGTGATGATCCGGTTAAAACATTACACCCAAAATTAAGTTAAAGGGAATGAATATATGACCATTAGAGCTATATAATTATGATTAATGAAATTGTCTATATACAGGACAAGTAGATGCATGTATAATATGCGTTTTGCAATATATTTTTGAGATAGATAATAACTTCGAACATACGCAGCAACCATAATAAACTTTGAAAACCATTTTGTCTATGAAATGGGAAGGCAATGTGATTCAAAATAAGACACTAGCATATACTTACATTAAGGGAAACATGAGTCTTACATTTATCTCAGTAATTTAATCTGGAAAAAGTTCAGACAATTTAATCACTACCTTTAGACACCTACACTCCCCAAAGACACACAAATCAGATATTTTTCAGACAATTTAAGCGAAGTTAAAATGTCATAAATTTTACTTTAGGGATATTAAGAATGTTGTATCATTTGAAATGATATAAGTTTGTATCTAGTTCTTGTGTAGCTAAAATGGTGCATGATTTTGACCTTAGTTCATGAAACCATTGTTTAACCACGTACATAAAACACACCAACATAGATAAGATGGTATTTTGTTTAAAATAAAAACCGTTACAGTTGTTTCCTCGACTGACAAACTATAACAACGTAAGTCTAGTTCCTTTTAGTTATCTAAGAAACAAACATTTTTAACAAGTAAAAAGTTTAAAAAGGCCCAAAAATTTTAAATTTCTTATTTCAGAAAAAAAGTAATTTTTGAAAAACTAATTTTAAGGAAATTTCGTTTAACTGTTTTTACTAAGATTTAAATCAAAACCCCAAACTTTATTTTCATTCTTTATTTTTACAAGTCGAGTCTGCAATATTTTCAATTTTCCGTGTTAGGCTTTCTTTAGGAATTCTGGGGATTCTAGGGATACTTTTATTTTTCCAGTTAGGCGTTTTTTCTAAAAGGGTGGTTTCAGTATTCCTCACCTGAATACTGTATAATCACCCTAAGGCTTTTAAATTGTGTCTTTAGACAGCTTATCTATAATATGGAGGCTTCATAACCTATTTTCCCCTTTCAAATTTCTAATTTATTTAGTTCCACCCATTCTTTTCTTGTTTAGGGCACATGCATCATTTTGCTTAGGGACCATATGCCACTCTTCATGGAATGGCACTAACGTGTCACATTGAAGGTTCCATGAGAACGGCAATATGAACACATTTGCGGGCGCTTGAAAATTTGACTGGTGTATGTAAAATGTTGAATATTCTGCTTAAGCCGACGATAGAGGGCGTGGATGGTAGCTTGCAATTACCACTACGTCCATAAGCAAGCTCAATCAAACATTGACTGTAACATTTTCAATGTTTTCACTATTTTAATAGTTGTTCTTTTTTTCTCTGGAGGAATCGGGATACATTTCTTTGTTTTTTTTAATAGAACATCCATGATTATATTTAGTGCAATATGTTAAATCACAAGGCTTAGGACCGATGATATAAAAAAAAGTTTTAAGTGTTTAACATTCATGAAATAAAGTTTATGAAGATTTATATTATAAGGTATTAAAAATAAATTATGATTTCGATTGTCATTAATTTAGAAACTTAATTGCAGCAACCGATGATTAAAACATGTTCATTTGCAGTTCATATGCATGGTTACTGATTTTACCACTCAATAGCTATTTGAAATTGTGGCGAATAAAAGAATTAAACAATACTGCTGACATAACAATAAAATTAACTTCAAGGATGTCGTAAATCTAAACATTATAATATAAGGAGTTAAGTCATCTCTTCATGTACATATGATTTTCGAACTTGTAGGCAACTTTTATCTTTTTCCTTTTTGACATGATAAATGCTTTGTCTGTGTTTGCTACACATTACTGTAATACAAGCCAGGTTTTCAACAATGTTCTTGTGGTTAACTTGTTTTTCAATACTATTTACTGGTATAAACTCTCTGGTTTAGACGTTTTCATTAGTTTATAAACCAGCTGTATAGATATATTGATCTTTACTTTCTTGTTGACATTTCAGCTGTAACATAAGATCTTAAACTGATAATTATTTGGTTGCGCATCAACAACAAAAAAAGAAAAACACACACACACACACAAAAAACGAATATAGAACACAATGAAAGAAATGAATATTTTTTTGTCTTTTTGTTGATAATACTATAAAATCTGTTAGTTTTTATGTGTAAAAAAGATTTTAAATGTATAAATTCTAGATTTCGACTGTGAGCCCCGTTGTCTAGAAACCCCCCCGGGGAGCAAAACAAAAACCCCCCAAATATAATATAAATTTTGTGTTTAAACATTTAAAGGGAAAGGGATTTATAAAACAAAATTATATTGTATTTTAGAAAAGAATTTAATGTTACATTTTTGGGTTTCTAAAAAAGCTATCCATTAAGACAAAAAAATTTAGCCAAAAAAATTGAATTAAATTTAGGTTTGAAAGCTGAAATGTTATACTATACTGTACATGTATATCCTTAAATGTTCTATTATGTTTGTAATTGTAATCCGTTGAGACTCCTCGCAAAAACCTTTCATTCTATAAACTGATTTTAACTCTGTCTATTCAAACAGCCATTTTAGCCAATGATGCCTCAATTGCCAATTTCTTTGAAAGACGAAAAAGATTTGAAAAAGATTAAATTGTATCTTGAGTTGTTATTCCTTCAGCAGAGATATGGCAGCGTCAAAATTTCAGAAGGGATATTTACAACAGTCATGACTGGTCTAATGTAAAGATATATATAGAGAGACAGATAGACAAACATAAAACGACCTTTTTTTATAACACAGGCCTACACTTAAATCTATCAAGTAAGTAATTGCATTCAAATAAACTGTGATTACAATAAACTTGTTTAAAACGTCTTTATTTCCCCCCTTTCTACGGTATACTTAGTGCATGACATTTATGTTATGCATCAATACAGTAGTTAAATTTAGTTGTAAAAGGACTATTATTCCCGTTAAATTCCCAAGATAGACCGATATCACAACGCATGCCATATTTTCCGGAAATGTTTGCAATTTATAAGACATCTATGAATATCAAAGAAGCCTAAATAAATAAGGACAAATTGAGGTTGTAAAGGCTTGATGAAAGTTATGGAAATATATTCAGAATCAATATCATTTTATTGCTTCTATTTGTAAAACATGAAATGATATTAGCACACATAAATATGTAATGGAAAATAGACATCGTGTCTTGTATTACTTTTACTAGAATATTGCTATCTAGAATAGTCTCTTTTGCGTTTAAATAAAGAAGGGTAAAATTCGGGCCAAAAAATTTTGTTCCTTATAACCGGAAGTTTGCTATAAGCGTGTTCGCTATATGTGAAGTTTACTGTATTGCTATCTAGAATAGTCTCCTTTGCATTTGCTTCTTATTGACCTATGTGTTTGATTTAAATCTATCATTGTGGGACATTTAAGAAGAGGTTGTTCTACTGTATATCCTATAGTTGTATTATCTGAATAAATATTATAGTAGACCTATCATGCGATAAAATGAATGTGTTGTGCATAATGGTTTCTCACTGAATGGTCTTTCGTTAAAATCATTATCAGATCAACATTAAAGAACATTAAATGTATTCATCATCCCGTTTGCTCACTTTCTCCTTTTGTGCTGTTAAAGACCCTTGTGTCCAATAGAAGTAAGTCTCGTAGTCTATAGGTCTAGAAAAAAATCAACTGAAAGTTAAATAGTCAGTTGTCTATAAACTGACGTTGGGATTAACAATGTTAATAAATGTCATTATTCGTCCGAAATGAAATGCGTATTGTGTATACCTGTTGTCAAGAATGTTTTATATATATCACTACAAATAGACTGATAACTTTCATATCATCAACCTCTATTGTATCAGTTTGCTTTTTAAAAGTGTCGGATTCATGTATCCTGGGAAATATGAAAGTCAATCGAGTAACTCCGTACATTCTGTAATTGATTTATCTTTTCATGAACATTTCCCTTTAACAAGCATTGGATTGGAACTGACATGTTCAACAGACTATATAATAGGAAGCTATCAAGCAGATTATAAATCGTTTGGGAACATAATTGCGTAATATATGATTCGAGTGTACTTTACAATACATTGCGGTGAAAAAAGATTTTCTTAGTCTAAGCGTGTTTATTATGTCAACAACTAATTCCATTTAGTGCCATTATTCAGTGAGACACTTACAAAATAGGATTGTCAAGTAAATTCAATGTTTGCGTATTATTTTAAATTATCTTAAATAAGTACAAATACAATTATTTGTTGGTTTTTTGATTATGATATTAATAACCGCTTGATAAATGTTAGCACATATAGCATTTTATAGCAATCTAAGCAGTTATTGAAATATTATTACCAAAACATTTTCCATTTGATTCACAAATATGATGAAATATCTCTCACTATATATGTAGGCCCGATCTGATGAAATATGTTACATCTTTTAATGTTGAGGATCCAAATATTATATCTGATCATTGTGTTGTGAATTTTTCTTTATATTCAAAGTTAAATAGTATTGATGATGAAGTTGTGCAAGATAATATAAACAACCCTCCTTTTATGTATAAATGGGATAGTAGCAGGAAAAACGAGTATTTAGAGGTACTTGAAACAGAGAATGTATGCCATATATTAACAGAATTAGGAAATTCTATTTTTAACTCAGAAAATACTGAAGATGTTGATAAAACGTTGTCTGACTTTTATGTTGCTGGTTGATGAAATATGTACCCCTCTGTTTAGGAAAAAATGTTGGAGATTTTAAATTATCATGTGATAAAATAAAATGGTATGACAAAGAATGTGTGGATAAAAGAAAGATTTTTTACCAATGTTTAAATGAGTATAGAAAAAATGAGTGTAATGAAAATAGAATAAATATGACTAAAGCTAGAAGTGAATATAAATGTCTAGTAAGAAATAAAAGGTATAATTTTGACAAAATGCAAACTACAAAATTAGAAAAAATGAGACTTTCAAATGCAAAGGAGTATTGAAATTTTTTAAAAAGTTTGTGTGGTAATAATATTTCGAACAATATTTCTGCTGATCGTTTTGCTGAATATTTTTTAAAGCAGTTAACAACCAGAGTCTGCATTTTTTCAACCTGATGATGATCTTCTTATATTTTAAAGAAAGATATCTTAATAATGAGGGCTTAACGTTATGTTTTCAGAATTAAACGTGGAAATTTCTACTGCTGAGGTTTTAAAAGCTTGTAATGAGTTAAAATTAGGAAAAGCGGCAGGTCCAGACTTAGTTTTAAATGAATTTTTTAAATATGGGTCTCAAAATAGATTTTTCTTATCTTTCCTTAAAAATTTATTTAACAAAATTTTTGATCTCGGTTATTTCCCTGAAAAAGTGGACTGAAGGATACATCATCCCTATACACAAAAAAGGTGATACAGAGGAACCTGGAAATTACAGACCAATTACTTTATTAAGTACTATAGGCAAGCTATTTACTAAAGTTTGAATAACCGATTAAAATTGTTGGGCCGAAGATTATAATGTGTATATTGAAGCACAGGCAGGCTTCCGAAAAAAATATGGGAACGATTGATAATATCTTTATTCTACATGGATTTAATTAACCATATGCTTAACAATTACAAAAAACTTTTTGTAGCCTTTATAGATTTTACCAAAGGCATTTGACTTTGTTGTACGTGATATAATATGGTATAAATTACTTAAGTTAGGCATTAGAGGAAAGATACTAGATGTCATAAGATCAATGTATAATAATGTTAAATCTAGAGTTAAACATTTAAATACAGTTAGCACTGATTTTTCATGCATGTTGGGCGTTCGTCAAGGAGAAATGTATTTCGCCTTTTTTTATTCTCAATGTACTTAAACGACATTGAGGAGCAATTTCATATTACATGGATTTGATGGTGTAAAACTTAGATATGTTCAAACTTTTCCTTTTGCTGTATGCTGATGATATTGTGATTTTTGCTGAAACCGAAACTAGTTTACAAAAAGGTTTAGATCTGTTATTTGACTATTGTATGAAATGGAAACTAACAGTTAATGTTGAAAAACAAAGGTAATGTATTTAGAAAAGGCGGCACAAACAGAAGAAATATGAACTTCACACATAATGGTCACACCTGTAGAACATTGTTAAAAAAATTTCTTATTTAGGTATTACATTTACCACAGGTGGTTCTTTTAGCGGCAACGCACGAGGCATTAGCAGGCCAGGCGTTGAAGGCAATATACAAACTCAAGTCTTATTTAGTTAAATTCACTAATATTGATGTTAAGCACTCCTTAGAACTATTTGATAAGTAGGTTGTTCCTATTTTAAACTATAGATGTGAAATATGGGGATTCAAAGAAACAAATGTTATAGAAAGAATACATTTACAATATTGTAAACAACTTTTAGGAGTACGTGCCCAAACCCAGAATAATTTTGTATATGGAGAGAATTAGGTCGAACAAGTTTACTTTCTAATAGGCTAATACGTATAGTAAGATTCTGGTTTAAAATATTAGAATGCGAATGCACAAAAATATATAAGACATGTATAACGATATGATGTTAAGAGACTTAGAAAATGTATCCTAATAAGATTTCATGGGCCTATAATATTAAACTTTTACTAGACTCATTAGGTTTTTAATCATGTGTGGCTATTCCCAAGGAGTTGGAATCAAAAATATTTTTTATAGATGTATTTAAGCAAAGAATGTATGATAATTGTTTACAACTATGGAACGCTCAATTAGAAAATTCGACAAGAGCAAGGACATATAAACTTTTTTTCATGTTTTAGATATCAGCCATATTTAGACATTGTTAAAATTACTAAATTTAGAGAAGCATTAACAAGACTGAGAGTGTCATCCCATTATTTAGAGGTAGAAGCGGGTAGATGGCATAGGCCAAAAAAATATCATTTGACGAAAGAAAAATGTAGACTTTGTAAATACTCTAGAGGATGAGTTTCATTCTTTATTTGAATGTCCCCCTGTACCAAGATATTAGACAAATGCATATGAAAAAATATTTTTGGAAGAGACCCTAATGTAATTAAATTTAGAGAACTATTTGAATCTGAAAATATTTGGATTGGTTAAAAATTTAGCAACATTTGTTTACAAAAGTTTTGATAAAAGAGAAAGTGCTATTGTATCAACGATAACCTTGTCCTCCCACTATTTCATATATATGATGCTTATATCATGTCATTGATGGTATCATATACATTTTATATGTATCACATATATAATAGACTAGATATGTTATAATGAATAAGTATTGACTTTTTAATAGAACTATTTCATGTATACCATGCTATATAATGCCATTGATGTTAATATGTAACTGCTGATTGTATTATTACTGTGTACTGATGAGCATATTGCCTTTGTATGAATAAAGTTTATCTATCTATAAATACATTCATCTTTCATCTGTCGAGACTGTCTGGCAGATATATTTGATATAAATATAATGATTCGTTTTACTGAATATTTCTTGTTTTCATTTGGCATAAAATGAACTAGAAAAAAATATTTGTAAATATTTATCTATATTACACATTGATAGTTTTATTTTCATTAATGAAATATCTAAATAAATGTTTTAATACAATGTTAATAATACATAAATATCTCTTACATTTCGGAATGGAGAGAGTGCCAAGTTTTATTTTCATAAATGAAATATCTAAATAAATGTTTTAAAACAATGTTAATAATACATAAATATCTCTTACATTTCGGAATGGAGAGATTGCCAAGAGCATCAATGGGAACACTAACGTATAGTTGCAAGTTGTAAAACGCTTTTATTTGGTCTGTTCACGAGGGACAGTTGAAAGTGCAAAAGACAAATGTTAATCAAAATCAAAAACTTCTTTTACCTTTTTTCATTTGGTATTTTCTTAAAGTAATGTACATTACTTGTTGAAACATTCATTTTATTTCATAGAAGATGTACATTGTTTTAAATACAAGCTCAAGTATTTCATCGAAATCAAAGGTGAAATTTGTTATACATAACTCATTCTCGTCTTATTTTTAAGGCCAGTTTTATGTAATAACATAGATACAAAATGTAGTTATTTCTGTTGACATGCATTTGTTCCTGTCTTTAAGCTAGGTATTTTTTTTTTAATGCACTAAAAAGGTGTTGTGTAAATGTAATATTTCCACAATATCGAAATGATAAAATAAGGAATCCTCACAATCAAAATTGAGTCACTGTGATTGTTTTGAATGTACACCTTAATATGTAAATCTACACAATATTGTATCGCAAAATGCGTACAAAACATCCTTCATTTGCTAGGATTATATATAGAGTTACTCCATTGTAGTTGTTAGTCTATAACTTATAACAAAACTAAACGAACAAAGAAATAAGCGTGTTTCATAGTTTATATAGAGGATATTTGGTTGTTTGTGTGTAAGATGAAATTTTATTTCATCGAGTGGGCTTTAAAAACAGTATTCTCACGAGTGGCGTAATGTAGTTTTTGTCACTAGAAACAGAGTTTGGCATAATGTAGTTTTGGTCACTAGAAACAGAGTTTGTGGATTTTTCACATTGCATATATCAAAAGTATCAAATATAATTTTCACGGATAAATCAGTAATCCACTGAAAAGCATAAAATAAATATCTATCTTCCTCTTTCAATGTTTAAATGATAAAGTGACTAAGTTCACTGATGGAATCATGCAACACATGATTTTTATTTTATTTCTTAAATGTGTTTAACATTAAAGCCACACGAATCGGTCCTGTTTGGTTGAGCCTAGTTTTGTATGTTTATTGATTTTTTTCATTCTATGTGTTCTTTGCTTACTTGTTAATGCTTAAAACAAAAGTATTTTAGCATGACTTTTTCAAACAACACCAAAGACGTCCGAAGCCATGGCTATTTATTTCCTAGTAGTTAATGTTCTTATCCTGGAAGGAAAACACTTAAATTCGTAGTTAAACGTTATTAATCTTACAACACTATACAAACTGATAAAATACGTAAACAGAACTAACACCTCGATTTAATGACAAAGTTGTTTGACATGAAGAAATTTATAATCTCCATCAATTATTCACAAGTAAATAGAAAATGTGTAAGAACCATCATGCAGCGTTCTTCATCTGCAGTGGTTTGTTATCCTAACACCGAACGAGAACTTTATATTTATACATTAAGATTTTTTTGCAACACAACATCAATCAAGCGTTTGTACAAATGTTGTTTTTAAGATTCATGCATATCAGATACTTTAAATATTGTTCTGCGCTGAAAAATATGTGCACACCATAATATGCAATCTGAAGATGTTGTCATTAACGTGATTATACCAAAACTTAATAAACAATACTCCTACAGACGTGTATAATTTACAGGAAATATTAAAAACTCAAACACTGATTGCTTTCGCTAGACATAAAGAAGCTTAAACAATTCCCAGTACACATAAAATATCAATATTATGACAGTCTACTTACAAAGAAGATAAGACAATTTTAAAGCCTATACTGTATACAAAATAAGTATTTAATGAGTAAACATAAGTAGTCGCCATTGCTGTAAAACTGGCAGAACCATTACCATATACTGGAGCTCGAAATATGTTTCCCTGTTTTCGTCTCGAAATTGTATTATCCTCTAAAGTATATCATTAATATTCCAAACAGAAATTATTAAATCTGAGATGATTGTTCAATGAGGAACAAAGATCGTTTACGTAAATGTTTGATGCACTTACTGTATGAAATAATAAAACTATTTCCTAAATTAGTGTTACAACGTAAGATCAATCAACTTTGTGCAAATAACGTTGTACCTAAGACAAATGCATATCAGATGCTGCAAATAACCTTATGCACTGAAAATTAAAATATATGTGTTCCTCATAATATGCTAACTCAAGATGCTGTTATTCAGGCGATGCTACAAAAACTTAATAAACCTTGTTCATATAATATGTGTAATTTAGAGAAAATATTAAAAACGTCAACACTGATTGCTTCTGCTACATTCGTACATACTTCACAATGTAATGTTTCTGATTATATAATGACAACGTGAAATAGATTTGAAAGTGTATTTTATATATTTTTACCCGGGTTAATGTTTCTAGCATATGAGATATAAGAACGCTTGGAACATCAAACTGATATCTGGAAGATTAAATATGTTTTCTAATTGTATAAAAGTTGTTGAATCCTATAACTATATCATATTCGGTGTTGTACGTTTGATATATCTTTCAAAGCTAAGTTTACCAATTAAATATGAATAAAGGACATGAAAGGCACAAGCATCGTATTACTTTGTGAACAACATATCGCCCAACTATATACAAATATAAATACAAATAACAATTAAGATATATGTTAAAAGACAAAATGTCGCACAAAACTGAAAAAAAGTCTCTCAAAGCGAGTATATGACGAAGTATTTCTTTTCATTTGTAGCTTCAAACTTTATAAATTAATAAGTGTCGCGATTATGATTATCTTTTAGTGCACGCACAGCTTTTTAGGCATACTACTCTACAACCGCTACAGATAATAACTGATTCAAATACCTTGCCATGTGGCCATGTGTATGTCTATTGTCAGTTTAACCATATACGTATCACGGAAAATTGATCACAATGATCAACAACAAGAAAGCAGTCCCAAAATTATAATTTGGGCAGTTTTTATTGAGAATTATTATTTAAAGCGTCAAATATTGAATAATTTTAAATATTTTCAAACGACAAATTAACAGTTATGCAATTTAAATTAATGTTTGTCATGCATTTTCTCATCAGTTATTGTTTTGTAAGAGTTTGTTATATGTGATGTTGAATATCTACGTCAGTTTTAAGTTATTTAAGAACAGCCCTGTTGACTTTAATCTGCTTGTTGAGTACATCTGAACTCGATGACTCCCTTATGCACCTTTACAAATCTGTTATTTTATGCAACCTCTTCAGGAAACATTTTTTGTAAAAAACACAAAAATTTTTTGTTTTCAGGCTTTTTTTTTTTTAAAAAGGTTTTAATTTGCATAAAATTGGGAATATGATACTGACTTTGCAAACAAATATTTGCTCTTAACATGGACGCCTAGCAGAGGTTATACTGCATGTTTTCCAAATGCGTTTCACTTCGTTTATCTTTGTTTATTTACATCTTTAGACAATACAGATATATACTGTACTATCATAAATATTACATATTTGTCAAATGAGATAAACAGGTATGAGGTAATAAACGGAAAATACTATAGTAACAGCCGTTTATTTTACTACCAAGTCATTAGCTTAGGAGCAACTGATCATCTGGCACAGACGATTGTGTGCGTGTGTAAAGATTAAAAATGTAATTACTCGCCATATACGCATTAACCTTTGCATTTATGACTCGTAATGCATTTAACCTTAGTCCCAGGTGCGTTGTAACACTTATATAGATTAAAGATATAATTTCATTAAAATACTACCACCTTGTGTCTGAATTTTTTAACAGTCATTAGGAAAATATGGTAGAAGGACATTTTAGATAATTTTATGTCTTGCTCATAGTGTTTACATGTAAACTGAATTGAATAAATGGCTATTTGAGATGTTTTCCTTTTTAAGTTTCCATGTGGGCTTTCAGTTTCTGTATATCCTGTCAGAAAACTGTACAACTATCATTATAATGTTATATTATGTCATATATAATTGCAGACTTCTTATCTATAGTTGAATGGTTGGATAATTTATTTTGTTTTACATTATACGATGTCAGATAATTATTAACATACACTGTGTTACATGTAGATACGAACTTACTTTCTTGCAAAAAAATTATGGAAATGAACATTTGCGCAGATTCACGTTTATTATACCATAATTTTAAAGAATATAACATTGGATATTTTTTTTAAAAAATGCAAAAAAGAATGGCAACCTTTAAATATATTCATGTCGGACATGCGTATCAATCTGTAATATGTTAAATATTTGAAACCAAAGCTCAAATATTCAATTAAAAGCGCTTTTGTTCTAAATAATACATTTTCCCTCCTATGCTCATTTAAGACTGACTGTACTTAATAACAGCTAAACTATTACTGTTACCGCTATCGTGTATCCTACCTTGTCCAAACTGTTTTGTTTTTTAAATATTTTCATGTCATTGACGTAATCAAACAACATGATTTTAATTTAACTCAGTGGTGTGTTTTACAAAATTCACATCGTTATTAAGGAACAATATAACACCAATATTTAAAGACATTGGAAACAATAATGAAGACAAAATCATCCTGAAAAGAATTGAAAAGATGTTTTTGCAAACGTGCATTGTTGTTGTAACGTTCGCTTTTGTCAATAGCATTGAACTTCATAGAATACCCTTAAAAAACTGTTCCTGCGATTTGTAAAGAATCTAGTTTCTGAATTACATAATTATGTATCATAATGTTTCTATACGTAGACATTCCATCTGTTTGTTTCAATTTTATCACACCTTTTTTACATGCATTATATTTAAAAGTGATAAGTGGTAAATGGTAAAGGTTTGCCTAAGAGGAGGCATGCATGTTAAAATTAGAAATGCAGTTCGTTAATAAAATAATTTAAAAAAAAAATGTTCTCCAAATATTGATTGTACGCGTTGCCTTTTTATCTGTTGAATATAAATTTGTCAACTCTGTCAAAGAAATTTAGAAATGGCATCATTTATTGTGACCCCTCTCATTTGTACGCTTACATTATATCATAAAAATATCTTATTAAGACGTCACAGTTTAATACGGAGGGAGCCGTATTGATTTTTGCACTTTGTGTGAAAGTCAAAATGCTATGTTGTTTACACTTAACTACCTTTGAATTTATTTCATATTTAACATTATTCTCTTCAAAAGATAACTTAAAAGGTTGTATTTGTTTTACATCAAGTATGACACCATGAATATTTTTTGTTTGAGTTTCATTAGATTTCCTACTAGATTTCCACACTAGTTTTAGTTGTTGGAAAAGTTATTGTAATTGTTTAGCCTTTATATTACGAGCATGCATTTATCTAAGATGAAAAAAATGTAAAATACAATGAATACTTGTTACTTACATTCATCTTGTAAATTGTATAGGTCCAAAATGAAAACAAAGACAAAGATAATTTATTAAAAAAAAACATGTTTCAAATGCAAAAATAATTCCTTTACATATGCCATGTCGATTGAAATTTGAGCAAACATTCAAAGATGGGCTGTGGCACTAAAAAACAAAAATAATTATTGAAAATCGGATAATGAATTTTCTTATATTTGAAAAATCTAGGTAAGAAAATAAATGATGAAAAATTTATCTTTATTGCTGTCCATTAGGGTCCGTATTCCTAAAAACTCTTGATTTAAACAATGTACTTTAAACGTTACGAGGATATTCAATTAACTTTATATTACCTTACAATTATATTTCAGGCACCTCCAATATACAGTAGTACGCATATAAAATCACGCAACCCACGCTGCAACGCTAATTGGTGGTAACAGTTTGTAAAATAAGTTGTCATTCTGATTATGTAACGAAAGTAGTTAATAGATTTGGAAAGGCATTAAATAGTTTTTATCAAAGCGTTTGTTTATAACATATGAGATATTACTGTGCTTCAAACATCAACATTTATTTTGTAGACAGACAATTAATCGCACGAGCGCATTGTGGCTAATAAAATTTTCACAGCAACTTCCTACTTATACAAGAAAATCCATCAGAAGTTTTGCACATACAATTTTCACACATAACTGTTATTGCTTTCATGTCATAATTTATTTTCACGAAAGAAGATGGTTATAGTGTTTATGATATAAATAGCAAATGCAACACTGTATTATTAAACCACTATCCATAAATCATTACTTTACAATCATGTTTGCAAAGAGTCATTCTTTGTTTTGTGACTCATTATAAAAGTTATAACCACCAGTTTTAAATTTAGTCCGGAGTTTGTCTGTTTGTTTTTTGTTGTTTTTTTTTTATCTTTTTCCTTTTCTTTATGTTTTTCTGTTTCTTTTTGGTCCATGATTTACGGTAACGGTACATTAAATTAGAGAAAAACAGAATCCCTAAAGAAGTCCAACACAACAAAATTGAAAATGTTGCAGTCTCGCTTTGATTAAGCCTTTTCATGGACGGTACTTGAAAGCGCAAGTTACCGTCCACGCCACCTAGCACCGGCTTAAGCAGAATTTAACATTTAACACGAAAATTGTGCAAGATTGAATTTAGAAACATCCGCAGATGTGTTCATACAGCGGTTATCATGGAATCTTCAATGTGGCACAGTAGTGCCATTCCATGAAAAGCGGCGTATGGTCCCCAAGTAAAAGAATGCTTTTGCCCTAAACGAGAAAACAATGGGCGGAACTAAATACAATGTAATTTTGAAAGGGGATCTGAGGTTATGAAGCCTGCATATCATAGATAAGACGTCAAAAGACAAATTTAAAAAGCAGGCCACATATCCTAAGGGTGATTATACAGTATTCAAGTAGGAAAACTGGAACCACCCAAGTTGAAAATTGTCAAATAGAAGAAACTAAAAGTACCACATAACATGTATACACAACAATAATGTCGTGCTGAACGTTCTTCAAGGGTCGAAAATATACCATCATTGATTAAATGTACGGGGAAACTTTTTACAGCCGCCACACGGCACAAATAACACGGATGTGACAATAAAATAAAGAAAAACAGAATCCCTAAAGAAGTCGGACACAACAAAATTGAAAATGTTGCAGACTCGGTAAAAAAGCATGGAACAGCATAAATCAGAATAATATTTATATTAATCATCTGTAAAAATCGTTTCGAGCAACATCAATTGAGTTTTATTCTTACCTCGTTTGCTAGTTAACTTGAGCAGTGATGTAATGTTTTTTACAGGCTTAAAGTACATCACGCGAAACAGATTCCCTGTTTTGATTACACTGCACGCTCGATACATGGAATCTCAATGGAATTACAAATCTGCAACAGGTAATTTTTGAAAGAAAAAAATATATACACTCGAACCGTGATAGTCACCACTGTAAGGAAACCAACTGTATTATGTACCGAATATTGTGATGTAAATAAGTTAACTTGTTAGTAAAAAAAAGTAGAAACAATTGGAAAATACATACATTTTCGTTCACTAGGAAACATAGGCAAAATATAATTAAGCTTTAAGGTAACATTTTATGATAACTTCAACGCTCAAAATTGCGTTTATGAACCTTTGAATGCTGTACCGTTTAAGTCCATCAACTAGACGTTCCTTAACAGAAAACATAATTTATTGAGACTGGATCGTCATCTTTACGTGAATAAGAACTTATTCAACTAAATTATTATTATTATATCCTATGACAGAAAAACATACAAATTTTGCATCAAAATATCATGAAGATATCTCAGAAGCTCAAACAGAATACATGTATATTATCGCTTGAAATTATGCATGGCCATTGCAAACCTTAGCAGGTACTGGATTTAACACATTTAGAAAGGTATCCTAGTCAACATACCTTATGGTAAACTTAATATACGTTTCTTATTGATTGATTCCAAAACACTACTTGAAACATACGTTTTATAAACACTTTCATTTTTGGTTTTAATTCCCAAAATACAAAACTACGTCTAAATATCCGGTAGAAACGGTTTAGTTTTACAGCGTATACTGAAAACGTGGTATCGATCATTTAAGATTCGATTGATGTTCATGATGATGAAATTTAAGTTACACTAACACGTATTAGTCATAGGACGACTTTCCAGCATTTCTGGTTTAAGAAGACTTTTAGGGCACCTCCATGCATTTTTTCAGGTACGACCGGACACCTAAGTAGAATACCCGACGTTCCGTTATCTAGCTGGATGGCTGGATTTGAACTGATTCATTCCGCCACGGATGTCCCATTTAGAATTATTTGAACGTCTCTGAATATCACAAAAATATAAAATAACACAAACAGATGCATATCCGCATTTCCAAGAAACTAGATGGTTAATTCATGAGCAGTGATATTCACATCTAAAGATAATTTCGACGAAGAAACACCCAAACACTGCAAATAGAATAATCCAAATTCTTTATTCGGGTCAAGTAACGCTTAAAGGATTTCCGTATTTTTAAAATTGCGCAACTATATATTTTACTATAAACACGTACAATAAATAAGTATTTTCAAATTACTTTGTGACGTATTAATGTATAATACGCGCAAATGATCTTTTCTTGTATAAATATGCGCTGTATTTCCTGACAAAAAGTGATGCTTTTCACCGTTTGTTTGAAATACATACACAATAAAACAATATTTTAAAATATACTTTAATACACATTTAAACTCAAACATCTTCATAAAAGAGAAATTAAGTACTCAACATTCTGTCTCCTTGTGGATACAGAGCTTATTTTTATAATATTTATTGATTTATTGATTTATGTAAAGAATAGTGGAAGTGAATTCAAATATCTGCACTCGTCAATTAGGCGGAATAATATTTGCCGACAAAAACTTTGTTATATTAATGATTTTTACAGACGGTAAAGCTGATCATACTACAATGATTCAAAGTTATGATCTCATTATTCGCACCAAAACCCATATTCTCAAAGGAGTAACAACTTTACAACAAGTTGTTTTTAGGAAAAGCTTAAGGAACGAGAGAAAAGTGCATAATAGTGAACGCGTTATAAAATCTCTATTTTCCAGTTTATATTTGATTGTGAGATTTATGCACATAAACGTTAAGTAATTATATGCGCCTGTACACGAAATAAAAGTAATAGTTATGTAAGAGATAAATGGGTGCCTACAGAGGTTGGTAGCTTGACAGGATGTTTACCACAAAACATGTACATGTCTAGTAATGATAAGAGATGTCTAGATTACTTCGCCTGGAACGGTGGACATCTTTAATGTAAAATGTTAGCTTCTGCCTGTTTAATATCGTTTATATAAGACATTTTTAGATGGAATGTTGACCGGACACCCAACAATAAGCCCTACAATAAATAAGAAGAGATATGGAAAGGAAACATTAATTATTGTACAGGGAAATGTTAGATTTTAATTTTCATTATTAAATAAGATATATTTGGCAGAATAATGTCTCTTTTATGAAAATCAATGGAGAAATTACAAAATTACATTCCGAAAAAACAAAAATCGTTTTAATAGACAATAATACATTAATATTTGAGCACGAACTTATTCATATAACCAGTGTCATTATTGTTTATGGCCATGAATATGAGTTGCCTGTTCTGCATTGTCTATTGGTGTATATATTAAAAAGCTATATCTATCATAGGGTGATGGATGTTTGTGATTGATAAATATATATAAAGAGATGATGACATAATTATATTACCAATTCTTAAAATAAAGTGACTTAAATATATCGCTGTAGGAAATTCGAGATTTTATACTGATATTAGGCTTATCAAGGCAAAGAAAACGACAATATGCTTCTTATTATTAACTTACTTGTCTCGAAAGATTCATGGCGTGTATAATTAAATACTCTTAAAACTTTCTCTCACATGTACCAGATCGTTTAACCTGATCTAGAAACACAATTTACGTTTGATCTGATCATTCACAATTATAATAATGTTTGTCCTGTTTTAAAATATTGATATTCAAAACAGTCCTTTGCTATTATTTTGACACATCCTTAATATTAAGAAAAATGTTATAAATTCTGCCAGTCTGGTATTTCTTGTCGTTATATTTTCAATAATCCACCTGGTATTTGCCTAAATCATCTAGCGAAAAGAAATTTCACGGTGAATAAATGTTTATTGTCCGACTTTGTGATTGTTATTTAAAGTTGTTTTTCTAAACATTTCAACCAAGCCTTTTATTATAAAGAAAATTTGTTTGCATAGTTACGTGCTTTTTAATAAAATTACAAAAGCTATGTTATTTAGGGTGTTTATGATGACAAGTTAATGATGACATTGCTTTTCTCTCCTGAAATAAACAAAAGGTCACCCAAAATAAACTTTTCATTCAATTATTTAGACAATAAATCTTCATGAAACTTAATTTACCGCCAATATCAAAAATCATTCTATACAAATCATTAACATCTTGTATTCCTCAAATATCTCTTTCTATATTCACTGCTTTAAAATTTAAACAATACTTTTTGTAAAAACATTGATGTTTCATAAAGACAAGAACATAGTGTTTGCTCAATGATTCCTTCAATTATTTCAAGTTGTCAGAAAAAGTTCCTATTTTCCTTTTTAGTACTATCCAACAAACGACGATGAGTTTGATGGTTCGTACATATTGTTTGAAATGTTTTGTTTTACAAAAACGCCTAATATCGTGCTGAATTGTGCCTGATTTGTTTCCGTACCTGTTAACAGCGCGTAACATTTTCAATGGTAATGTCACATGTTTAAAAATAGATCGTCAACAGTTTTCTATGTTCAATAGTAATAAGGACGGGCCGTGTAAGAATGTATTATAAAACATGTTCATCAGATAAAAAGGACAAGAAACTGCTTAGAATTCGAGAGCTCAAGACAACAAAAACAATTTGTTTACTGATATATTGTGAAATATTATTTTGTATTTTGTTTGACTATTCTTTAAATTCTGTCTTTAATTATTTCCTGAAAACCTAAATGTCTTGCTAAAGGACAATTAATATAAACATTCGTGTTTACAGAAATAAATAGGTATGATAGTGCATCAACAATTCTTCTTTTTATCAATTTTTAAACACTTAAAATATATGTCATGCCTTGCAAAAAAGGAATTTTCATTAAACTGAGCTACCCCATGTGATTTGATATGCTATATGAGTATAACGTTATCCGCCTTTAAAACTTATTTCAATACAAAAGTGTAATACTCATTGATGATGTTCTTGTTTATGAATTCGGCTCAAGAATTTTCATTTTCGAAATAAACGTTATAATTTCCTTTATGAATAATAAGCAGGTATTAATATAGATTATGAACAGAATGATTCCAAAGAACCAATTCAAATGGCGCCAACATTGATTAGAAATATAATCATAGGTATTTATTATAATAATCTAACTTCCATCAAATATATACAGTTAAATTATTAGAATCATTTTTCTTTGTGTACTGGGATCAATTTACAATTTTCTAAGATAATTATATTGTATTTTAACACTACTTCTTGCTTAATAGAAATAATGTTTACCAAAGTATTAAAATTAAGTTTAAATTTTTTTTGGGATCAGGTTTTATGGAAAAGTTGGGACAATATAAAATTTATTTATATATTATGGGGCCAAGGTTTTTAAATTAAAAAATAGTACCCCTAAAAAAATAAATCGAAATTTTTTAAATTTTAATTTTCTTTTTAAAAAATTTACCAAAATTTAAAAGGGAACGGGCCCCTTCCCCAAAAAAACGGAAATTTTTTTTAACTACAAATAAGGAAAGAAATAATTTTCTTAAATAGAAATTGGAAAAAAAGCCAAATTTTCATTTTTTAGAATTTCCGTCTTGATTTCAAAAGAAATGCTTCCCTTTGTAAAAAAGTTTCTACAAAAAAAGCACACGCGCGCGCGCGCACACACACACACACGCGCGTATGAGCGCGCGCGCAAAAAATGGCCGCCTTTCTTTTCTCTCGGGGAAAAAAGAATAGCTTTGTTTGTATGTCAGAACGCTTGATTTTGACAATTCTTAGAATAGCCAATATTTTAATGCAATAAGCGTAACCTAGTATATTGTTCTGATTGTTGAGATGTTTTATAATTCCATTCTATTTTTAGATAATATCGGTAAAAGGTTTTAAAACTATCCTTTCCCTTTAGTGGGAAATTAAAAGATAAATTTTAGAAGCAATTACCCCATTCCCTGGGCCCAAAAAATCGGGGGAAAAAAACCCAGAATCCCCAAAAAATTAAAAAAAAACCAAAAATGTTGGGAAAATAGGGTTTTTTCTGGAAATCGCAAATGTGTTTTCCCCATCTAGTCCCGGGGTGCAAAACAAACATAAATCGTCAGCGCCTCAGTCCACAATATAGTGATCAACGCGTTACACTTATTATCGATATATTTAACAATTTATAACTGTAAATGTTTGTCAAGGAAATCCAACATTTGCCGAGTAATTGAGCACAACTTTTTATGAACACAATTAAAACCAAACGGAAAGCAAAATGCTTACCAAAATATATCAATTTAGTACATTGCCTTTTACATACTATTACAAGAGTAAAAGGACGAGAAATATTTAAAAATGGTGCAAAAATTTCCATGATCAATTCCATCAAAATGAAAATGACATATTTAATAAAGTGAAAACGTCTACCAAAAAGTTAATTTCATACTTTTTGATTTGACAGAAACATATCTTGTTTTCTGACTTGACACACATAGTTTAAGTTATTTCGTAGATAAATCAGATCACTGTATAAAGACATTATATAATGATAATTTTATGCCTCAAATAAGCTTCGATGAATGTTCGTCCAAGAAATGTAACGGCCCTTTTTGGAAAGATGAAGGTTTCTATCTGTGTTTTGAGAATATAAGCAATCATATCAAGTTGATTTGTGCTAGATAGATTATTGATGTTATGACTTTTTAAGAATTGTTTTAAATGTTGTTAGGACATTCAAATTTATAATACAAGTACAAAAGTGAGCAATTATCAAAATTGTTATTCCCGAAAATTAAAACAAAAGTAGAATTGTATATAATTTAGAAAATGGATAATAAACTATTGCGGAAATTTACTTTTATTAATTGAAATAATATATCAAATATGATTAATTGCCGATAGCAACAAGTTCAATACGTCTGCAACATTTTTGTATAACTCTTACAGTGCCATACGTTATGCATGGAAATTACATTCATAATACATGTACCACTATAATGTAGTAATCATCTGAAAAAAGCATTTCGAATAATCTTAATTGAATCTTATTTGTTATTTCTGTGCATGTTATCACTAACACTAGTTTAATTATCTTTGCAGATATGGACAGCCCGTACCAACATACTTATTTCAGGTAATGTTTTATAATCCAATACCTGTGCAATTAGTATTCATACAGTTAACGCGCTTCAAATTCGATAAGCTGTTCCAAAATGACAAATTCCAAATTCGTTACATGCAAGCACAATCCATGCTTATAAATATGGACATTACTCAGAGATAAACATACTTTTACAGTTTTTCTCTCTAAAAAGTAGATGATATAAATATAAAACCACCGTCACACATGCTAACGAAACATATTTGTCGGAAAATAGCGCAGCTGGGGCATAATTCTTGCACCTTCGGGTTCTATAAATATGATTTAATTGTTTCGTGATTGTGTTAGAAAGATAAATTAAATCTTAATAATAAAAGTACAGGACTGGTAGTATTAATTATCAATAAGCACCGATAGTGAGATAAACACTACCCTAATAATCAATGGCATAAATATTTTAGTAATAGAAAGAGCATCGAAACACGAGGCTATCTGATTTATACGAGGGGGCGTAGCCCCCGTAGCCCCCCAATATAAATCAGATTGCGGAGTGTTCTTTCTCTTTTGTATCATGGTCAAACATAAAAACACGTTCCCTGTTGTCACAATATGAAACCCTGGAGAAAAGTAACCAATGAACGAGCATCTAGATATGAATTTCTGTCGCTTTCCCTTTCTCTGCCGTCACAATAAGTAAACCCCAGCAAAAATTAGCCAATCAGTTGGCATGCTCTGGAGTGCGGGTAACTAATACCTGCACTCCAGTTAACGCACGGTGCATGTTCATGTATACGATTTAACTCTGACACATTTTCAACAGAAAGGTCCCCAAACTATAATACAATTGTAAGTTAGTTACTTCCGATTCGTAAATATATTGAGTTACATTGCATATGTTTTAACATAAAATCTTAAATGACTGTTAAAATACCGTGATACAAAGCGATTCAGACACAATTTTCTGTGTTTTAATCATATATGATTGAGAACAAATTCAAATCCTGGTGAAATCTGAAATAACATCTTTTTTCCTCGACTTGAAGTTGAATAATTAGTTCTCACTTTCTGGAATATTTATCATTCTGCAGCTGCGCAAATCAGAAGATTTTCTCTCATACTTAATGTTTTATAAATGTTGTCTTTTTATGAATAAAGACAGCAGTGTTGTATGCACATTTAATTGCTTATGCATTACATGTAAATAAAGTAGAATGGATTTCAAAATCCATTACATCTAATCAAGGTGAGTGAATCCGAGCGAATCTTGCAATGTGCATGAATTAATGTATCTTTTTCTCGTATATCATTATGGACGGAACAATAATAAAATATTAAGAATCATTAAAAAATGCATAGACAAGTAAAATAAATTTTAAAAGATGTCGAAAATTTCCTATTCAATTTTTTTCAAATATAAAATGTAGGTTTCCGTTGGGGTGTTTAACTTCCCCTTAATGTTCCCCCTTTTTCGTAAAGCCCTTTTAAAAATATTTAAAAAGATAATTTAAAACTCAAAATTTAGGGAAATCGTTTATTTTTTGATTTTTTTTGCTTTTTGCTGACAAATACGGAAAATTGTATTTAAACACATCTAAATATCTACAAAATAGTTTTAAAAAATTTTTGTACACAAAATTCCCTAAAAATTGGGAAATTTTAATCAAACCTTTAAAAAATTTAAAAATTGTTGTCTTAAGGAATAAAAGGCGAATTTTGATCAACGAAAACATAGACTGTAGGAGACAGTTCTGTTTTAGCACTTTATAGAAATTGTTAAGAATTATGTTCATATGATATCTTAATATTACCTAAGGATCTTAGATTTTACATCACAAAAATTAAAATATGTGCACATACACTTTAAGAGTCCAAACAGGCATATATGGTTGAAATAGAATTCTACGGAGTGGAAGATAACTAGCTTAACAATTTAAATAAGGAACACTATAATTATAAGTACTAAAAATTGAATTTCGATATCTTGTTACAAATTTGAATTCAAAATTCAAATGATTCCTTGTTTAAATATGTTTATACTGGACAAAATTGTTTTATTAATGAGAGTTATCTTTTCTTGATGAAAAATATAAGAAATGCCGAATAACAACATTTTTTTTCTTCAAAATTATGTGTGAGGCCATGTTTTAACATGGAAAAACTCGATTTTGGATAATTCCAAGATTTTTCACAACATTATCTCTACATTATCTTCTAATATGAACAGTGCAGCTTACATAAGTTTACATAAGTTATAAGTAATGTTTTTACTCCATAAGAGCAAATTGTTTTTATTTAAAGGTATGAAAAGTCATTGACACATGTAAATTCTGTACTGGGTTTGAATGTTTTTTAAAAAATGAGTAGTTTAACAGAGAAACTGGGGGGGAAAAAATTTAAAAAAATTAACATATTTTTAGATTGTATCTTTTTTATTGCAGGATTTTATTAAGTTTTACTGGCCTTTTTAAAAAACCCAACCCTTTTTAAATTTTTTGGAAAAGCTTTAAATTCCGAACGGAAAAAAAAGGGGGTTTTCCCCCAAATATTCGGAAAATTTTTAAAAAAAATTTTTTAAAGGCTTTATTTTTAATAATGAATAAATTAAATTTTTTTTCCCAAATTTTTTTTCCCCTTCCAAAAAAACAAATCGGTTTCCGAAAATAAAACCTTTAATTTCCCCTTTTTACCTAAGGTTTAAAGAAAATTCCCCAATAAACCAAAATTTTGAAATTAAATCACTGTACAACTGTGCATATAAATCAAATCTAAAAGTATTCCCACAGTTTCAGCATTTCAATCAATTTCTCTAAGATTTCAGTAGAAATTTATTTGTTTCTCGTTTTAAATGTACGCTAAGAAATGTCTTAGAAACAAGGTCGGGTTGATACTAAATTTTCTGTAAATACAATGTAATAAGTCATGACAAACCATGCCGTTTTGCTTTGTTTTTTCTTAGGAATTTTTTATATAAATAAATAAAATAAAAAAAAACAAAAAAAAAAAAAAAACACAAAAAAAAAAACAACACAAAAACAAACAAACAAACAATATCTTAATGATTATTGTGTAATTGTATCTTTTCTCAAATACATTGTAATCATATTCTAGTTCGCCCGCTTTGAACAATATTGTGAGCATCGGATTCGATATCAACCTTCCACGACAAAATTATCTAGGACATCAAGTCCAATGGTCACTTGTCTCTTATCAGAAGTCATGTTGGTCACTTGCGTGTAAATTGCATTTCACTGGTTTAGTTATTTAGCAAAGTCGTTTAGTGAATTGAACGCCCCCGAATATGACCAAAGGATGTGTATATTCGGCATGAAAAACAAAAAGCAAACACACATTCTAGTAAAAACCTTGCATTTGTGGATAAGGGTATATTTTGTTTCATTATACCGTGTTCTGTTTTTTAAAAAGAAAAACTAAAGGACGATAGCACATTTTTTGATTAAGAGGCGGAATCAATATATGCTTTAAAAATTTATCTATTAAGCCGTATGACAGCAACTTTCAATAATCAAATTTTTTAAAAATAATAATAATGAATGTTTTTGTGTTATGGGTACTAAAACATAAAGTTGTTTTATAAGAATATGATTTATGTCGAGCACTCATTTGGTATAAAAACTTGTATGAAATCAATTTTAAACTTATAAATAACACTCTGTGTTCAATAATTCACAGCGTAGAAGAATTAAGCATTCATAAAATACTGCAAATAAAAAGCTTATGTTGCACATTATTGTCACTTTTATTTTGTAGTGATTGGCATATAAAAGAGAAGACATTTGAATAATGTTTTCAATTTCCTGTTTTAATCTTTTCATAGATAATTAGAAGTTGCATGAGTAATTCAGGCACATAAATTTTTATTTCGTGACGGTGTGTATCTACTTTAAGACTATGAAGTTACACATTTGAACTAGACTATCCGATTTTTGTTTTGCAATCACATATGTGTAACGAAGTAAAACAGACAATTAATCATTTCCACATGAAATGCAAATTTTCATCGTGACACTAAATTTTAAAAGAAATGTTGGGTTTTTCCCTTTTTCGGATTAGTACCCAAATTGTGGTATTTTTCCGTAATTTAAAATTGATTTTGGGTTGGAAATAAATTCCGTGGGGTTTTTTCTTTGTAGTCTGAACGGGATTTTATGCCAAATTTGGAAAACATTCAAATTTAAATTATTTTTTAATTTAAAAAACAAAAAAAAAACAATGTGTAATTTTTCAAGGATTTTTTAATTTAAAAAAGTTTTAAAGAAAATCCCCCTTTTGATAATTTAATCTTTTGGTTTTACGAATTTGAAATTTTAAAGGAAAAAACGTTAAATCAATTTTTTCAAGCAGATTTCGGGAATTTATCTCTTAAAAATTTTAAAATTTATTTATTATGATTTTCCCAAATTTATTTCCCAAAACTCTTAGATCCCAAAAAATTAAACAAAAGTAAACAAACCCCGGGGTTTTCTTACGATACAATAAATGACGCTCATAGCGTCGAAAATGCATACAAAATGTCACAAGTGTCATTCTCTCAGAACATTTTCTCTCAAGTCTCTGGACCCAATCCTCGTTTGTGTTTATGAATCAAAAAATAAAATTAATCACCTTCTCCTCAACACTCAGAAACAAATGGCCAGGAAGTCGACAACACTTCTCTTTTTCCCGCAATTTCTGATGAACAGGCATAGTTTTACAATCTGGATCAAATATAGCGATTTATAGTCTTAATTTACACGTGTGGAAGTATGGTCTTAAACCACTATAATCATGTACAAATACAAAACAAATATTTGAAATACAAATAGTTATTTTTTTTTCAAAATACACATAGATATAGTTAAATAACAACAACGACACCAACAACAACATTGTATTAGCCCTTAAAAAATAAAACATAAAAGCCATACATTTAAATAAATGTAAAAAGTGGGTTTCAAAATTCAAAAAACAATAAAAAATAAAAAATGGGCAAATTTAAAAGGGGTATTCCCAAAAGCAGGCATCAAAAAATGTCAAAAAATTTTGTGAAAAGGGGGAAATTAAAACGCCAGCAGGGGGACTTTGTTTTAAACTGGCGCAAACAATTTTAAAACAGTGAATACAAAAAACAAGACAGGGGTTGGGTTTGGTTGGGGCGGGGCTAGGGGGGTTTTACCTGGTAATTCGATATCCAAAAGGAAATGGCGATTCGTAGAAATTCATTATGGGTAAATTTTAAAATTGCCGGAAAACTGAAAAAAACATGTATTCGAAATTTTTCGGAATATGAAAAACCCAATACTTTTAGTTCTATTTTAATTTTTAAAAACCCTCGAAAAAAAAAGACATTTTAAAAGTCTTGTTTTAATGACTGAAACCCAATTATGTAGCAG
Source organism: Ruditapes philippinarum (assembly GCF_026571515.1). Taxonomy (NCBI): domain Eukaryota; kingdom Metazoa; phylum Mollusca; class Bivalvia; order Venerida; family Veneridae; genus Ruditapes; species Ruditapes philippinarum. Next base: position 33,967 of record NW_026851712.1, read on the forward strand.
TTCTGCAATGGAAAGTAGACGTTGTTTGTTCCCAACATGCGTGTTTAAACCATTTGTTGTCTGTACAATATATTTAGTGATTGATATCATTAGTTGTTGAGTTCTATTTTGAAGCAAACAATTCAATACCAAAACCGTCTGAAGCCTTTAAACCTAAATTCTAAAGCAGTCACGCGATTTTTCGATAAATCATAGAATTCAATTTAGATTTGTTCATCTCCCCCATTGGACCCGTAAGAGAAATATTCGTTTAGAAAAGGATGCCTGTTGCAAGGAGAACTTTGTATTAAATTACTAACCAAACCGAAGTATTTCATATTTGAATTCAAAATTGCAATTAATTGACAACACTTTTCAATTTGTTTTCTTTCTCAGATTTGTTTGGTAAGGGAAGTATTATCATTGTTTTATCTGAATGTATGAACACATATGCTTTAAATTTTGAATTTTCGAAACTAAATAAATTTATTTATATTTAATAAAAAAAAATTTTGAAATATGATAAAAAAGGTATAATGCCAAAATTTTAAAAGTTTTATGATAGACATGATTGTCAATAAAGCATAATAAACCATTAAGTACAATACAGATTTCTATTGAACGAGTAAACAGTTGTCAAACCTATATTGGACGGGACGTTAGGCGAGTCTGAAATATGTTTGGCAACTGTGTACAAGTATCAATAGAATCAATATGTACGTAAACACCTTTTTAGTTCATACCTTCTTTTTTATTTTAATTTGATAATATGGACATACCTGCATTGCTCCAAGTAAAATAAGCATGTGAACTAGATATGTCGTACTAAGCAGGTTCAATGTGGTACAATAAGCATTTGATATAGATAATTTGAAGTCTGGCAATGTAAACGTGGCTATATGGGGTACGATATATATTTGATACGAATATTATGGACTTTGAAAATGGAAACAAGGCTAAACTGATAAGATTAGATTAAATAATAATGATTCCTATAGATGAAATAAAGTTTTTTAATGTATGATGTCATGATGTATAAAGATGTCATTGATATACGCTTCTTTCTTTTTTTTCCTTACATGTATATTTGTTCTCGTGATTCAGAATATAGATATATCTTATTATGTATTGTAATGTTTTATTACACGAGTAATTTAACGTTATTGAACAAATGGATAATATTTTACTCCTGAATTTAAATTTACGTCCTTATTCACCGTTTGATATTAAAATGTGTGTGATGCTGCGGCAATTCAACGAATATTAATGGCATTTTGGTATATCATGAGCTGCTGGTATCTGAGCAAAGAAAATGAAATAATCAGTTTTATTTAAATTCGTTACAACACGTTTTCTTTGCATGCAATTTCAATAGAACGATAACCTATAATGAACGTTGTAAGTGCAATGATATTTAAAATGAATTTCTTTTTAAGTTAAGGGAACTTGCCTGAATGTTAAAACGTAAAGTGCTGTATAATCAAAACACTTTCTTCTCTGTATATTTATATTGATTTGTTCCGTTAATGGTTTCAACCCCTATACCCCACTGTTGTTATTTTTGCCATTTTTGACATTATAATTTCAAAATACCATGCAGTATTCAATTAAAAGTGAATGACTCGATCTCCGGTATTCCATTTCCTACAGGCGGAAGGCTTTTTGCAAAGTTCTTTCAAAAAATGTACAAAGGAACAATGTGATACTTCACTGAATAAATCATTGTTGCACTCTACAATAATTACAACAATTTACAAACTGTGTTTGAAACAAAACCTTCAACAATATCTGTTACTTAATTTTGATTGATATCAGTAGGATTAACTGAATAAAACCCAGTACAATCTACAACTGTGCACAAAAAACAGAACTTATAATTTTCTTAAACTAATAGTGTTTCAATCAATTTCATCTGGATTTCAAATCCGATCATTTATGTTTCTTTTTAAATAGGGTGTAAAATATTTCTAGACATAAATAACGAATCAACTGTTAATTTTCTGTTATTATAATTTATTAAAAAATTACGAGCTTCTTATTTTATACAATCAATACTTCTATTGTACTGTTTCTGTTTGTTGAAATTAAAATGTTTATCAATAAATGAATAAATAAATAAATAAATAAATTAATTAATTGATTAATTAATTAATTGATTAATTAATTAATTAAAAATAGTTCTTTGCAATCAACAATCTTTGTCAGAACAGAACAGAACAACGACATAAGCAAACTATTAACATAACCAGCGAATGCGGGATACTTTTAACATCGTGCATATCCAGGAACGCAGGAATGTGCAATTATCGTAAAAGTAACGCCGAATCTGTGCAATGCTATTGCTAAAGCGAATAACAAAGTAAATGAACGAATCAAAAATACTTTATTCTCAATCAAATTAAAATAAATGAATAAACGCATACGGCTGCTACGACAATATACTTTAACCAGCATTACACTTTTTTCAGGAATTTGTTTACTTTCTTAAATAATTCGTGAGAAAGACAACCTGATAACCGTTTTGAAGGTGACTTTTGTGTTTCGTCAAATAAATATGTACATTTAACATATCTTAAACTTTATCTTTTTCATATTCTGTAGACCTTAGACATTTGTCAAAGTACATGTATCGTATAACTGGTAAACTAGGATTTAGCTACTTTTAATGAGATAACCGCCGTTGCTTCAGTGCTTCATTCACGAATTCGGCGTAACCTCGTAAAATGGTCTCAATTACGTTTCTCTTGCTAAATTATGTGTTATATGACAGAGTAGATTGAAAAGTGTCTCAGGTACACCGAATTTAAAAAATCATAAAGACATATGCACGTTATTGTATTTAAAGATATCAATGAAACTAAAAATCGCCATCACTACGCCAGTCAGGTCGTCATTTTCACGAATGATCTGGAAAAATAAACATTTTTATGGAAATATGTTTGGTAAGGTATAAAGTGAAATGTCTCAGCAACCGTATGCGCTAATTTATTTCTTCCAATTTGATGTACAATAAAAAATATTGGTCCATTTACTTATCGTAGTGCTCGTTTTAACCACTTAATTGCACAATTCTGCGTTAATTTTGCACAATTCCTGCGTTATTTGCACATTCCCGCGTTACTGGATATACACGGTGTTTAAAAGAACACGAATAATTAAATGTATGCAATGATCAAAACCATTTTTACTATTTGATTAAAAGCAAGCCTGGTATGTAGGGGAAAATATATAAAAGTTGACACATAGGACTGAAAAAAGCAACACACAACAAAGCTAATTGTTCTATGCAAATGCTTACACGATAAAGAACCAAGTGTATTGGAAATTAGATGTGGATTACATGACAGAATATTGTAAAATGGGAATTTTGAAGTATCACATAAATAATCAATACTATAAAGTTGAGTCATATTTGCTTTTCAACCATTACGGTAATTGATGCATTATAGCCTGTTGAAGAAAGTAACTTGAAATTAATTTATTTACTTGTTTTGTTTGGTTTTATCACCAACATAATTTAGGTCATATGACGCCGAAATAGGATAAACGATTTCGGCTAACCTTAGGTGTAACAAACATAAAGCAACACCAGGGGTAAAAGCCACAACTGTTTGAGCTGAGAGATGCATAACTCCAGTAATTCGAACCCATTAAGTCACCTCTTACGATCACGCAGGGTTAAACGATGGCTGCAATTCTAAAGACTTTAGCTGTAAAGGCAACCTCTCCGCCATAAGGGGAAACTTGAAATATATAAACACTATATTGACAATAATTTGACATTCTTAGCTTTCGATTGTTCTAAGAAACTCTGTGTGCATTCACCAAAATAAATTTAAACTAAAGCTTATTCTTATTTCTGTGGCTTTCTAATTAAGGAAAGATATGTCTGAAAATCAATTGTTAACAAATTTCTAACTATCGGAAATGCATTATTCATAGAGAAGGAGAAGGATATGTGGTCATTAAATAGTCAGTCAGATTTCTTAATAGATCCATAGAAAAGGTATTAATAAACAATAATGTCGCTTTTTATAGTGCCTCTATTGACTACTTAAAGAGCAGAGTAAGACAATAAATTTGAATTAATAGTTTAGAATGCATTTTATTATCATAATAATAATGCACTATTATTTAACTTTCGTCTATATTGGTTACACTTAACCTTGATCGGTATGGAACCTCCAGCATGCTTCCAAACAAATGACAAATAAAACATAATACAATTAAAACAATAACTAGTCTTTTTCACTGCACAATCTTTTTATTGTATGCAATCAATTAGAACTGCCAGTGTCCCAAAAATGTAATCTTTTCGATAGTCTTGTAAGTTCTATTTGAATTATACGCGGGGGTTTGGGGGAAATATATGAAGAAAAGATATTAAAAATGTTTTATCCCAATTTTTTGTAGAAAAGCCTAGGGGTAAAAATATAAAACTAACAGGGTTTGTTTTAGGGGGAGTTTTGGACGTTTACCCGAGTTGTGCATAAAAAAATTTTAAAAAAAATAATAAAAAAAATTTAAATAATTTCTGGAAAAAAAATTTTTAAAAACCCTACCAACAAATATTTGCTGTTTTTAGTGAAATATAATATTACGGTCAGAGGGCAGATAATAAAAAAAAATTTTAAGGGTTTTTAAAAATTTGGGCATGTTATTTTTAAACAAATACTTGATGAAATGGGAATAAAAAAGGGTAAGGGTTTAAATTCAAGCAAATATAAGTGAAAATTTTTTCAGTCCATTAAACAGCGTATCATTGATATATACAAACAAGAATGGTATACAAGTATAAATAATTCAAGCCGGCTTACATCATACGCGCTTTTTAAGCACGACTTTGTTTTTGAAAATTATTTAAACTTTTATAACCGATAAACGTTTCAGAATCGCATTATGTAGGTTTAGAACTTCATCTCATAGTCTACATATCGAAATTGGAAGGTATAACAACATAGATAGAATAAATAGATTATGTAATAATTGTACCATGCATAAATTAGAAGATGAATACCATTTTTTATTAGTTTGCCCTAAATACAGACATCTAAGACATAAATACATTTAAAGATTTTATTGCCATTGGCCAAGTATTTTTAAATTTGAAAAGCTTATGTCAGAGCACCAAAAAAGTACAGTGAACAAAGTTGCCAAATATATATACTTTGGGGGAACAATTTAAGAAAATTTAAAAAAAATGGGTGATACGTGTAACTTCTCTGCTATTCTTATGTTTTTTTGTTGTTGTTGTTGTTTAGCTTCATTTCAAGTTCACATCAGTATATGATTGTAAATATTGGCTATATGCACCTTTCAGGTGTTTAATGCTTAATAAATGTTGTTGTTGTTGTTGTTGTTGTAACTAGAAGGATTATCTAATGTTCAATAAGACGAATAGAAGACGTAACAATAAATGTTATAAATTTATTGTACAAAAAAATAACTTTATAGAACTAGAACTGCAAAGTCTGGCAGGGCTCCCTCGCATTACATTTTGTAAATAAGATATTGATTTTGGCTAAGTTTAACTAATACTCATAGCATGGTATCTTTATGTTCATAAAATGACTATCTTAGATGTTTTACAGTTTAAAAATGTCCCCCATTCGTTTTAGAAAGCTGGACTTCATTTCAGATTGGGCCACGTCCACAAATAGTACTACAACACAGAATGAATATATCAAATACCAACACGAGTCTCGTATGCATTTCCATAGCACACTTGCTAAAATAATATGCATATAATTGTGTTATTATATATGCAGGGACATACAATGAATATACATGTTTACTATTAAAAACATCCAGTTTTCAGCATTTTTTTACCAATGTGTTGCCATAAAGCAACTGAATTTCTCAAAATATTTAGAAAATAGTAATTTGTGCATATTCTCTCTGCATTATTATTACTTTCAATATTTTTTCTAAAAATGATGTGCCAATTCTCCATATATATTGCTTTCTTGATGCAACCGTTTTTAAAATTATGTGCAAAGTCTTCATAAAACAATCTATCCATAACCAAATATCCATATTTTATAAAACCAACTTAAATAAATTGTTAAACTTAAATGATCTTGTCGCAAAACTGGTTATTTCAAGAATGTCACTAGTTGTCAGCGTTCGCTATCAGGACATTGGTACTACGAGCATGGTCCCCCGATTTGGCATCATTTAGGCCTGCAGCACAATGGACGTGCATGCTCATGTAAATCTTCTTTATGTCTTTTTTTAGACTATTCAAGTCTTCTTATGCAGCCTGTATGTTAATAAGTATCAAGTATTCATTTTGAAAATAAAAAATAAAACGTGTTTAATTTAACAAGAAAACGCAAAACGTTTCAAATCTACATTAAATGTTGTCTTGCAGGATTAATTTACTTCTGGCAAATGCGAAATACAAGATGTTTTACGTTTTTAATACGTGTGTCTGTTAAATGTATAGTTTGTCTCTATGGCTTCTTTTTTTCCAACATTATTCTTCTGGCTTTTATAACAGGTAAAACATACCATAATATGATCGTGCCAAATGTTTTCACTTTTTTCGAATTTGTACTAAACAGTGCATGTTCTCTCTCCATTTTGTAATAAAATGATAAAGTGAACAATATTCATATTCTTATACGTTCAGTAATACCTACTATTTACAAGCGTGATGTATTACGTCCTGTTGAGTCTTCTATCAAAATTACTGTTTGTTTCCTGCAAATCGACAGATATATACGAGATGTCAATATACACGGTAATTTATACCAATATACCATCTCGGTAATTTGAATGAGTGTTTGTGCAAATAATTGTATAATCCGTTGCGTAGAATTTAAATTAGTTTTAATAACAAGCTATAGATAAAAGAATACTTTTGAGGACAAGAACAAACAAGAAAAAAATGTTTATAAATTGAGAATTTAATTCGCATTAAACCGAGCACTAAGTGATAAATGCATATATTTTATAATAAGAATAATTGTTTATTCCACTTGCCGTCATATCGATTTGCATCGATGTTGAAGTTACAGAAAAATAAAAAAAAGAAAATGAAAAACGAA
>NW_026851713.1:0-37330 GCF_026571515.1 Ruditapes philippinarum
GTTTGGGCCCATGATAACCGCCGTGTGAACACATCTGCGGATGTTTCTAAACTTTCAAAATTTTACTATTTCACGTTTGAATGTTGAATTTCTGCTTAAGCCGGTGCTAGGGGCGTGGACGGTCAACTTGCACTTTCCAGTACCGTCCATGAACAGGCTCAATCAAAACCGAGCCTGCAACATTTTCAATTTTGCCGTGTTGGGCTTTCTTTAGGGATTCTGTTTTTGTCTATTTTATGATCACATCCGTGTTATTTGTGCCGTGTGGCGGCTGTAAAAAGTCTCCCCGTACATTTAATCAATGATGTTATATTTTCGATCCTTGAAGATCGTTCAGCACGACATTATTGTTGTGCTTGTGATATTTTTAGTTTCAATTTTTCGGCATTTTCTAGTTGGGTGGTTCCAATATTCCTACTTGAATAATGTTGAATCACCCTTAAGATATGTTGCCTGCTTTTTAAATTTGTCTTTTGACGTCTTATCTGTGATACGCAGGCTTCATAACCTCTGATCCCCTTTCCAAATTCCATTTTATTTAGTTCCGCCCATTGTTTTCTCGTTTAGGGCACACGCTTTTTATTACTTGGGGACCATACGCCGCTTTTCATGGAATGGCACGGAAGTGTCACATTGAAGGTTCCATGATAACCGCCGTGTGAACACATCTGCGGATGTTTCTAAATTCAAAATTTTACTATTTCACGTTTAAATGTTGAATTCTGCTTAAGCCGGTGCTAGGGGGCGTGGACGGTAACTTGCACTTTCCAGTACCGTCCATGAACAGGCTCAATCAAATCGAGCCTGCAACATTTTCAATTTTGCCGTGTTGGGCTTTCTTTAGGGATTCTGTATTCATCTATTTTGACGTCTTGTCTGTGATATGCAGACTTTATTACCTCAGATCCCCTTTAAAGTTCCATTTTATTTAATTCCGCCCATTGTTTTCTCGTTTAGAGCACACACATTCTTTTACGTGGGGACCATACGCAGCTTTTCATGGAATGACACAAATGTTGAATTTTGCTTAAGCCGGTGCTAGGGGGTGTGGACGGTAACTTTCACTTTCCAGTACCGTCCGTTAACGGGCTCAATCAAACCGAGCCTGCAACATTTTAGTATTTTGTCGTGTTGGGCTTTCTTTAGAGATTCTGGATTTCTCTATTTTATCGATACTTACTATATAAAATAGATAAATACAGAATCCCTAAAGAAAGCCCAACACGGCAAAATTGAAAATGTTGCAGGCTCGGTTTGATTGAGCCTGTTCATGGACGGTACTGGAAAGTGCAAGTTACCGTCCACGCCCCCTAGCACCGGCTTAAGCAGAATTCAACATTTAACATGAACTGGTAAAATTTAGAATTTTGAAACATCCGCAGATGTGTTCATATGGCGGTTATCATGGAACCTTCAATGTGACACGTTAGTGCCATTCCATGAAAAGCGGCATATGGTCCCCAAGTAAAAAAATGCGTGTGCCCTAAACGAGAAAACAATGGGCGGAACTAAATAAAATTGAATTTTGAAAGGGGATCTGAGGTTATGAAGCCTGCGTATCACAAATAAGACGTCAAAAGACAAATTTAAAAAGCAGGCAACATATCCTAAGGGTGATTCAACATTATTCAAGTAGGAATATTGGAACCACCCAACTAGAAAATGCCAAAAAGTTGAAACTAAAAATACCACAAGCATAACAATAATGTCGTGCTGAACGATCTTCAAGGATCGAAAATATAACATCATTGATTAAATGTACGGGGAGACTTTTTACAGCCGCCACACGGCACAAATAACACGGATGTGATCATAAAATAGATAAATACAGAATCCCTAAAGAAAGCCCAACACGGCAAAATTGAAAATGTTGCAGGCTCGGTTTGATTGAGCCTGTTCATGGACGGTACTGGAAAAGTGCAAGTTACCGTCCACGCCCCCTAGCACCGGCTTAAGCAGAATTTCAACATTAACATGAACTGGTAAAATTTAGAATTTTGAAACATCCGCAGATGTGTTCATATGGCGGTTATCATGGAACCTTCAATGTGACACGTTAGTGCCATTCCATGAAAAGCGGCATATGGTCCCCAAGTGAAAAAATGCGTGTGCCCTAAACGAGAAAACAATGGGCGGAACTAAATAAAATTGAATTTTGAAAGGGGATGTGAGGTTATGAAGCCTGCGTATCACAGATAAGACGTCAAAAGACAAATTTAAAAAGCAGGCAACATATCCTAAGGGTGATTCAACATTATTCAAGTAGGAATATTGGAACCAACCAACTAGAAAATGCCAAAAAGTTGAATATAAAACCTTGTTGACAAGAATGATTTAAACCAATAAATAGTTTTGACAGATTTTATTTATCACACGAACTATCATGATTGATGGTATCAAATGCTTTTTGTAGGTCCAACATAACCATACCATTGAGTAACCCTTTGGGGTTATTTGCACGGATAAAGTCAAGAAGGTAAATAAGACACGTGTCAGTTGAATGGGATTTCCAAAGTACAGGCAGCTGTTGTTCGTAAATAAACATTATTTGTTCCAACTGCACATGCACGACCCGTTCTAGAACCTAAGTTACGATACATAAAAAACTAACTGGTCATTATTCCCGACATCTAGCTTAATATTCCTTTTTGTAAAGGTTTTCATATCATCTGGGACAATATTTTCTGTTATATTAATTTTATCAAATGATATGGCGTACGTGTATCTGATGTGAGATGTTATTTTGGCATCAAATGAAAAGAAAGCATAAGAACGGAAAGCATCAATTCAAAATTGTTATTATTGTTGCCTTCAAAAAACTTTATAAACTTTGTAATCGAGGAAGAAAAGATAACAGCTTCATATACATGTAGTCTATAAGCAGTATTTATTGGCAGTTAACACCGATGTTTTTCTTCTTTCTGTATAATGACAAAATCACAAAGAGTTTTAGAATAAAAAATATAACATAATACGTCAGTATCAAATAGAATAAAAAAAGAATCAAAAAATTTCTTTACATGTATAATCTTTAAAGCCTGTTTGGTAACCTTAACAACGTTTCCGACATGAATCACTCTTATACAGCTTATAATTATGCTTTTACTTTTGGCATTTATTGATGTTACCTTTTCGTTTAATACATTTTACCTTTTACTATTGCGTACCAAAGTACGATGGAAATGCAATAGTAACTTTTCGGCCTTTTCCGTCCATTTTTCGATAAGAGCATCGAACACAATTTTATGAATATGACTGAACATTTATAAAATAAGTAATTGTCTCTTGTTCAAGGCAATATGCACTTTAATCAGTTAGTCCAATTGCAAGTAATTAAAATTTATATGTGACAAATTTGACTAGAAGCTAGTTCTTTCTATAAACATAATTATGTAAGCTATATACTCGCGTCGTTCATGCATATATTATAGTTAAGTAAATCTAAGGAAAGAAATGAATTTACAATAAGACATGAAATTCAATACATAGAAATGTCAATAGGAAGACAAAATTACTTTAATTATTTTCAAATGATCAGAAGTATCACGTATGATTATATACTAAGTACTAGCAGTAAACAGCAAAAGTATTATAATAAGATTTATATGGAATTTGTGGTATCGAATATATGTAATACATTCAGTCAGTTATAACGCCATATGCAATTATTCTATAAGCATTTATTTCAAAGGGCCATTCTAAATTTTATAGGCTAATGGACTGCATTACTATTTATGCTAGTTCGTCTTACAGCACAATTAAGTGTTTGAGAATTGAGTACGCTCAAACGGTGCTAGGGATGTTGCACTTATTCATGTTTCCTCATGTCGACTCAATCAAACCCGGGCTCAATTCTTACGAATTTGGTGAGATTAATGCCCCCCAGGGGGCAGTTTGTTTCCCCGATTTTTATACTTTCCAAAAGCAGGGGGCATTGCCGTTTTTGACAGCTGTAAAAAATTTTCCCGACTTCCTTTAGGGGTTGATATATTTTTTTGGCCTTCGGATCATTGATCAGGCCCATCAAGGTGGAGAATTGAGTACCACTCAACCCGGTGCAGGGGGGGTGGGGGGTTTGCACTTTTTCATGACCCCCATGTTTCAACCAATCAAATATGGGAAAAAAAAGATCAACAAGGAAAGGCGGGTTCAATGAAGCAACCCCCCTATGACCAGCAACAAAAACCAAAGGCAAGGACCCCCGGCGGGCCCCAAACATAAAAAACCCAGTCGCAATTTGTACGTACTTATATTTGTGATTAATGCTTTCGAGGGATCACTTTGTTTCCAGATTTTTATACTTCACAACAGCAGGTGTCAAGTACCGGTGTGGCAGCTGTAAAAAGTGCCCCGTACTTCACTTCAAGTGTTGTTATATTTTTTCTGGTCCTTCGGATCATTGATGCCCAGCACTTAAGTGTTGAGAATTTGAGTACCGCTCAAGCCGTGCTAGGGCTGAGGGATGTTGCACTTATTCATGATCACTAATGTACAAACTCGAGAGTCTGCAATTCTTACGTAATTTTGGTTTTTGATTTATGCTTCCGAGGGATCACGTTGTTTCCAGACTTTTATAAACTCAATGACAAACCCAACCATAAACAGTCTGCAAATTCCTCTCTCTACAACAGAAAAACCATATACATGTATTTTGCTACAGCATTTTGGGAGGACGACAATATGCATGCACGTGAGTGAAATCATATTTACCCACATCCATTCACATATCCTATTCTGTTTCATGGTATATGTTTCTAAGTAAATGTGGTTAATTGATAAATTTAAACATACCTATAGACTGATCTTCATCTATTAAGTATAGTTGAACTGCTCGCTTGTAGAGTCAATGCGGACACCGAACAAATTTTTTTTCCTGCCTGTCAATGTGCATGGGTCCCATCTGTCGACTGTAATGAGGGGATTGTCACACTCTTACTGTAGCCAAAAGTGATATAGACCTGATAAATTTACCAAAATATTAAATAATAAAATACTAAGCATTTTTTATCTACATATAAACCTTAATTATCTGATTTTTTCCCAAAATGAATCACGTATGCATTAAACAAAATTGCCTTTATAATTTGTTAATTTAAAAACCATTCAGTTTTGTTTGTTAAATCAATTTTTTTTTGGAATAATCAAATATAAAGACAGGAGCCTTCAGACTATTGCACCCTTAATATGTTATTTATACTTAAGAAATAACATCGGTCTTAGCGGTGTTTATCGGCTATTTAACACCAGTTTGGAGTTTTGATGCGTAGGAATTGACCACGAAGGCCGTAGGCCTTCGCATCAAAACGACAAAACACCGCTTAGACCGATGTTATTTCGATTCTAAAAGATAAAATAAGGAAAATCACTAATGTTATTTTTTCAAGCGGAAATACTAGTAACTTCCGGTGCAGATTCTCGTATAACGATGTTCGATTTCGCACCCTAATGTTGCTAAACTAAAGAAAATATTAAACAAAAGCAATTATAAGAAAAAACATTATTTTATTTCAACAATAAAAACTTACGTCTTACAATGGATTGTATTGTGTTTACATAAGTGCCCCATTTATCAATCTTGTATGTTTGAACTGACGTCTGCGTTTATGAATGGGTTGTTTACTTAGGATGACGTCATTACGCTGCTTACGGATTGGCACGTTTTGTCGAAATATTTATTTACTGATATGGATCAAATATGTGACGTTAGTATATATGAGATATTATTTCGGTATTGTATGAAAATAAAACATTGTAAGAACTGTAATATAAATAAAAATGCTTTTTTTATTGTTGCTTTAAAAGGGTTTGTAAACTATATAATCGAGGGAGAAAACATAACAGCCGCATATACATGTAGTACTTAACCAGTGTTTATTGGCAGTTTAACACCGGTTTTTTTCTTCTTTGTCTTTAGTGCAAAATCACGAGGAGTGTTCGAATGATAATTATAATATTGCAATTTTATAACTTAATTTTTTTACCGGATAATCATGACGATAATATTATTTGTATATACATACATTGCTGCAATCCAATCGATTTATAAATTTATTTCATATCACCTCTTATAAAGAAAGTTTGCATTATTATAAAGTGATCAAGTAAGTTTCGGAGAGCTTCTGATCCGATATCATTGACATACATGAATGCCTTCTTACAGAACGAGTCCGTATCCGGCGTTTCCCTTTAAGAGTTTCGTCAGAAGCAATTTTAATGTACACTCCCAGTAATAAACACCTCTGCTTCATTTCTGTCAATCTCTCTCATAGAAAGTACATGGCTGTCAACACTAACTCTGTAAAACTGGAGAAGGCAATCCACTTTGCACGTACCAACCTTACTGGCTCTGTTACATGATGCGTCATCAGTATCTCTGTCTGAGTCTTACTCTGTCTGAGTCTGATTCCTTGTTATTTACAGTTTCATAATTTCTAACCACTTCTTCAGTCCTTGCATTCACTACCTGTTCTGTGTCAGACTGTTGTTCGTCGCTGTCACTAACTTCAAACTCCTGGCTCAGATCTTCAGGAATATCCACCTCTGTGGGTGTAGGACACTGCCCGGCAGATTCAAACAATCCGTTTAATTCCTGAAATAATAGTAACAGATATGTTCACAAGGTTTTAAGATAAAATGTAAAAAAGAAAAAAATAGGACCGACCGAGGTTTCGAACACCGCTCTTGGTACATGCGAGACAACCGCTCTATCCACTGAGTTACTGACCCATGTCAAGTTGACAAATCAATATTTATTTTATAAAAATGATTTTTGCTAAAAATAGCAAACAAGGGAGAAAATCTCGTCGTTTAGCATTTACGTGAACACTGCTGTCAAAAGAAAAATTCGGTTACAGCGCTAATAAAATTCAATTTAGAAAAACAAATATGAAAAGAATAAATAGAGATTACAAGTGTGATATCATTTAAAATCATTAAACTGATAGTATTGCTGTGAATAATTCGTAGACTGGGATTTAAAGCTGCAAACGATAGCGGACAGCAGACGTGTTTAAAAAGCTAATGACTATTATAACAGAGAAACAACCACTAGACTTCAGAGATATAACAATAAATATAATATATTATAATGTTTGCTTTTTTACCTCAAATTCGTCCATTTCTTCAAAAACTTCATATACAGCCAATACTTTATTAATCTCACGCACCGAAACAAGTATGGAGATGAAAAAATTGCTGTCAATCGCTGCTGTCCTTTTCCCGAAGATTTTGACGTTACGTCATATATGCCCGAGTGCCTTTTTTGTGGCGGCGGCCATATTTCTCTGCCGTGTATCCTCCCCCTACAGTACATACGGTAATTCTTTAAATTTATAGTTTGTATAAGGATTGAATATTACTTTCGGTACAACTCAATAACGTACATGGTTCCTTAAATGGCATGTTGTAGAGTGCATTCTTTACTTCTTTACTCTCTAAGGTATCATTCTCTGAAATAGATAAAATTAAGGACTAAATTGCTTATGATTTATGATTTAAGCTCATATCCATCAGTTATGTTACATGTATGTTACATAAAACTACGAAAAGCCAAAAGCATTTTTTTTTTGCTTCTATGAAATATAATGAATCCTAATACTACAACACTGTAATATTTAAAAGAATACTTTTTTAAACTTATATTAAAACAGTTCAGTTGCACCTTAATATCATTTGACCATGAAAATGTGCGTTTGACTTACTTAAAAAGATCAAAAGGCTTCAAAGTTGTTTCATTGGCACAATGTATCAAACAAATATCATAAAGACGACTTTGGTCGACCTTCAAGTATTCGCAATTTGACTGTTACGCGCATTATGTGTGATATTTTAACAACACGCAGTTGCAAATGTACGTTTATTTTTAAATTTGCACTTCTCTCACACAGAGGTTAACCCATAACTGTGGGACAATGGTTTAAGCGGAAGTCTATAAAAAAATACCCCAAAAAACTAGGCTTTGATCAAATATGTGTTTTAAACATTAAACTATTTACTTAATACTTTCTACCCGTACATCGCCCACCCTAAGCCAACTAAAACGGAGAATTTAATATGCCTTATATGTATTTAATTTTTTAAAAATACGCAATTTCTAATGTACTTTTTTTTTTAATTTGCACTGCTCTCATACAAATGTCAACCAATTATTGTGCCAAAATGAATGAAGCGGAAGTAAAAAATCCCCCCAAAACGAGACTTTAAGCAATTATGTGTTTAAGCATTAAATTATTTACACTTCACTTTAGAAATATTAACTGTCCCATTCTTTATATTGAGCTTCTGATCAATAGGAATTGATAATTATAGTGAGATCTTAATTTTGTCACGAAGACACATAATTTTGTTAAAAACAAATATCTATATACTTACACCAGCATTTAATAATCATTATAGTTATTTAAAATGGTTTGAAAAGCAAATAAAATGACAATTAATCTATTGAATAAAATGAAATAAGAATAATTTGCGAGCATATTTCTGTTTTCAAAAGAATATACATATATATGCGCAGTTAAATATGAACTGAAACGCTTGTATATTTTCGAATCAGTTTAAGTGTTTCTTCATGGTACCAATTACGATAGATCAACATATTTTTCTGCCGTGCGACTACCAGAGGTTTATTAAACACAGGCTGTAAAACTAGTGATTTCATACTTAATTACATAAAAGGTACCTCTGAATGCAAAACGAAGTCACAGTTTCTAAACTAAAAAACGTGTTATCAATTATAATTTCAGTTGCACCTAAAATATCGTTCGACGTATAAACATGCATATTGCACGTAGTGTTTGTAATTTATCACGTTTTATTTTTTTATTTAGCGTCTTCCCGTTCCCACTGAGCGTAAAGTTAGAATAGTAAGATTAGATAAAGAATTATAACATTGTCAAATATTGGCTTTTTGTAGATTTTCCAAAACGATAAACATTATGATAAAAGAACATTGTCTCATTTTGTAGCATAACAACCTTTTATGTGACAATAGTCCTTTTAGTAAAATTTACTGCTCTTAATTAATGTTAGCACGTTCATGTTATAGTTCATCCAGGTTACAATATATAGGTTACTGCACGAAACAAAGATATCATATAAGTTGTTTAAGACTTCTTAAATGTAAAAAACTATGCACTGTTACTATATATATCTTACGCCATGGGAACTTCTTTTATCGTCGTGGTCGAAATTCTTTGTGCATGATGAATCCTTGTTTTTCAGGGCAAATAAAAAAGAAAATCAAAGAAAAACATGTCTGCAGGAGCTTGTTCTTCACTGGATTTTCGCTATATATAGTAGCATTATAACGGTTTCTCATGCTGCAGCAATACAGTATTGCAGTTTCTACGAGTCTAAAAATTTATCAGTTTTTGTAAGTCTATTGATAATCGGAATTTCAAAAGTAAAGATTTTTGTATTAATATTCGGTTTTTTAAATTGTTCCTTATCCTGTTTCTTTTATGCCTTTCCTTCTGTAAAATCTTTTAAAGGTAGCAGGGATAAAAATCAAGATAACGCGTGCTTCTTTCCATATTAATAACGTTCATTTGTAATGTGTATAGGTAGGAAATATGATTATCAAGTTAACAAGACTGTAGCGTTTACAATATTATACTATGTATAATGGCTCATGGTCCAGCTGGTGCAAGACTTAATTATGAGGGTGGAAGTCAAAGACTTTAACTTTCTACGCATCAGAAGTGTTAAACAGATCTTGCAGGTATTAATTCTAACGTGTAATGCAATTATCAATTTGAAGGACTTCCGCTTTGAATAAAACATATTTACATTCAATAATATTTTGTTATGCTCAGTTGGAAACAACCAATGAAATGTTTAATATTTTTCTATCATGTGACAACAAATTACGCATTTATTTATTATATAAGTATGTGTTTTACAAATGCAAATAAAGTAGGCGATCAACTTTGCGTGCAGACATACAATTCAGCATTATGATATGGAGTAGATACTAATTAAAGGTATTTCGTTTCATCAGAGTGTAAAATATTTAAAATATTTTTTTCATAAGAGATTATTATGTTTCAAAACAAAATTATTATATTGGCTGACTAATTTTTGATAATAAACAATTTTAATAATTAACACTTTTAACTGTTGAATATATTTACCATAGCATTCACATTTGCCTTTTATTTTGTATTATACGAGTATTATTTTACATCTGTGTTCGACTTTGGTTTTGATTACATATCTATGACAAAACACGTGACCAGTATTGATCAAATTTTTCATTTATGCCGATCATAGATATGTGATGAGAGTAAAAGAAAATAAAACCAAAATCATGTTATTTGGCTCAGCTTATCAAAATAATGCTCATATGATAGACAAATAAAAGAAATCCTCTTAAGCATGTAAACTATTTTTCTTCTGTCAAATCAAAGGTGATTACGTTTTGAAAGTGACAGATATTTTTGAAGTAAATGCATATACGTATTTGGCATAGTATGGCTTGTAGCCATCGTTTTATTTATTAATTTATTTTGTAATTTATTGTAGTTGTAACAACATAGGTATTTTAAACATTACGAGTACATGGTATACATGTACACTTATTCTCTGTAACTTTTGTACCGTAAATGTTGCAGAAGATGAAACCCATTTTCTTTGAATGGAAATACGATGTATTATCATGTTGCTATGCATGTGTATGTAGTTAAAGTAAAACGAGTCAAAAGAAAATATATTTTACAGTTAAAATGGGCAAGATAAGATTTATGCTGTTGTTTCTGCTGACGTCAGTCCACACAACAGGTAACTTATAATGACTTACTTTTGATATGTCAATGTATATTTTCATTTTGTTTGTTTTGTTGTTATTTGTTCTTGCTTGATAGTAGTTTCAAAACATCGACCAGTGTCAGGCCTGTCAACGTGTAAGCAAATGTTTGGAAATGGATCTACAATTTCTCAACAAAACACTGAAAGGCCTTTTTGAATATGAGTCAAAATTCTATGTATTTGACTAAACAAGTAATATTGTATATCCGCTAAAATTATCAAAGGCGCATTCGTACGAAACCTCAAAGTACCAATCACCTTTCGGTACAATTTTACATTATCTAATTTATTTCGACCAATGTTTAAAAAAAGGACAACGCGTATTTATATTTCAAATTGCCGCTATAAATGTATCATGCGAATAATATATTTTTAGCTAATTTGCTATATACTATTGTAAAAACTCATGGATGCTTCTGTTACAATTTACTAGATAACTTTCGTGAATAATACCTTAAAGTAGATTATCCCTTGTATCAATAATCAGGTGCCGATTATTTGGACATTACTGGAGTAAGACTTGTAGATGGCAATGGTACATTTAGCGGACGTGTTGAGATCAAGGTTGACGGCGTTTGGGGAACAATCTGTGATTACGATTTTGACATGAACGACGCCAAAGTTATATGCAGAACACTGAATCTAACGTATGTTGATTATATTAAATTTTGTAATAATCTCTTCAATATTTTACCTCTCTTTGTTAAACAAACATACGGTATACTTTTCTTTCAGTTGAAATAGAAATAAACCAATTCCTCCTTAGATGGGAACTGCCAGCTAAAAACTCTCCGGACCGCTGCAGAAACCTGTGTAGCCTCCCTTTGTAACTCTTCACCTATTTTTACTATTTACGTCGTACGTTTTAGTTATTCAGTACACTATTCTTTTTTTTGGATAAAATTTTGATAGTTGTATGAACATTCTTGTATCTTTAGAGAGTTTTAACCTTCTTATTTAAGCTTTGTATCATATTTCGAGTTTTCCTGTCAAATGCCTCAATCTTATTTTGCATTTGCATTCTAAACAGGCATGAACATTTGCGTTTATATTATAATTAATAGGTTAGTTTTTGGAACAATGTTTTTAAATGTTAAATAAAACTTAATAGCAAATGCTACGTATATGCTAAAATATTAATTTCCATTTCAGAGCAACATCATTCTTTACGGGAGCACATTATGGGCTAGGTAAAGGACCAGTATTTGCTCAGAGGTTTTATTGCAATGGATATGAAAGTCACCTTAGAGATTGTCACTTCCAACCCAATAGTTTTTGCTCTCATTCACGGGACATTGGAGTAATATGTACAGGTACAGATGCGACTTCTCAGGAAAAATGCTTATAATCTTAAATAGGCGGGAATTTTAAAATTCGGGAGTCACAGATACTTTATAAAATCATATCAGATTTTATCACTTCGGCCAAGGAGTGCATAAATATAAAATGCAATTGAAAAACTTCACTTTTCCTAATTCTTTAAACAAATATAACAATTACAATATTATGATAAGTAGTAAAATATGAAAAGTTTTTTAAGCTACTCAACATTAAGTTAATCAACACTATCTATTTTTAATTCAAGAGGATAATTCGTGAAACAGATAAGTAAAAAAGTAAAATGGTTTGTGATAAAACTATGAATGATCATTTCATTTGACTGACAGAATGTGGGGAAATTGACATCAAAAATGGAATCATTGAGTCAATATCATCAAATGGTTCGGTTCTTACAACCTCTTGTGCTACTGACTACCAGACAAACATGCACACAAGTATATGCCAAAGTAATGGAACATGGTCAAACGACATTACTTGCGCAACATCTGGTGAGTATAAATTATTTTCTAGATTGATAAGTTGACATTAAACATTTAAATAAGGGGCATCATCTAAAAATGTGATTGCATATCTTCCTGTGTGTAAATAAGACAAATTGTTGTCTTTAGTGACAGAATGACCGAGTATTTAACCCGTCGGATTTACCTATAAACTTCTACTACATTTCTACGCTTTTTTGGCTTACGCAGATTGCGCATGCGCGAGAAAATACAACTGCCGGTCGATTTTTCATAGCAACGGACCGCGTCGTAAAAAGGTCTATATCTATCATTGCTTTGGCATTTCTGTTTTAAGAAATATTAATTTTAGGTGTCATTTTTACCATTACAGGATATCCATTGAACATCACTGATATAAAACTTGTTAATGGTATAGGATTAACAGATGGTATTGTCGAGCTCAAGGTCAATGGTACTTGGGGACAGATATGTCGTAACGGCTTTTATAGCAGCGATGCAAGAGTTGTATGCAAAATGCTTGGATTCAAGTAATATATTATATCTGCTTTTTAGAATTCATACGCACATTGCAAGATATTATTGTTTATGGAAAAGAGTGTCCAAAAAAGGCACTTTGATCGAAATGCTGTATTTTCGCACGGTAATTAATCAAATTCTAAGAGTGCTTTGTAAATTTTGGTTTGATATTTTCTGTTTTGATAACATTATTTTTACGAGGGATGATATTTTTACTGTTACTCACAAACTCATGTGTCATTTATTTTATTACCCCGAACAAAATACTGAGATGATCTGAAATTGTCATCTAAATCTAACTGAAACAAAAATAAACCAAGAGAAGCAAAACTAAACTGTCCTTACCTTTTAAGTTTTAAGTGTTCTTTACTGTAGGCCAACTTAGAAGTTTTCTTTTTCTTTTATTCTTTAAGCGAGTGATGATATTTACTAGTCATAAACATACAATAAGCTGTGTTTTATTTACAAAACAAAACACTAACTCATATTTACGGTTATGATCTGTGAAATCTGATCCTTCTCATTTCTGTTTCCAGAATATTGTTCACATGGTTTTTGACATAATAACGATGATATCTTATGTCTGTTAACCATATCTGTAACGTTTCACTGATTAAAATTGTTAAATAATCCTTTGTTGCATGCTTAAATCGTCTGCATGTTCCAGTTTGACATAAAATTATTTATACTTCCGTTGAAAACGGATGTTTACTTTTTTTTACTATTCAACAAAAAGATATTTTGTACGCGAAAAGCACTCCAGGGTAAAAACAAATACATTTTATTGGTGTCATAGTTACTTCAGAGTCGATGAAGGATGTTCTATCGTTGTTAACTTCGAAAATAAGAATGAATCGAGAAAAAAATGGCGGCCATTTTATTTCATTTTAGTTATAGAATAGACCACGTGACCAGATTTTATACTGTGGAAAGTACTGTTACCTATGTAACAGTACAAAATTCTTGGTCACGTGGTACACTTGCATTAACAGTAAGATAAACTCCCAGAGGCCTATGGGAAATTAACATTACGAAAAATGTGAGGGGTAATAAATCTGGTTATATTTAAATATATACGTAACTTCTTTATTTATGGACAGTAAACCCCCGTCATTAAGCTCATACATTTTTTCAAATGTAGACAAACTCTTTTTGTGTCCCCACTTTAGTGACGGGCATTTAGATTTACCCTTGTCCGTCCATCCTTCCGTCCGTCCGTCCGTCCGTGCGAACAAACATTTTGGATTTAGGGGCTATATAACAGTAAACAGAACAAAAGAGAACAATAGGTTCATTCCGTGATTAAAGGGTTTAGGGGCTAGTAGCCCTTAAGAAAACCAAGAAAATAACAAAGAAAATAGCCGCGAAAGCCAAAAGGTTGAAACGTCCGTCCTTCCGTTCGTCCGTTCTCTTTTGTGTCGCACGTAACTCAAAAAGTATTTGACCTAGAGTCATGAAACTTTACAGGAATGTTTATCAGCATGTGTAGTGGTGCACCTGAGTATTTTCGTCTGGAAATATTTAGTATATTTAGAGTAATTGCTCTTGACTTAGTAAAATTTTGCAATTTTCATCTTGTGTCGCATGTAACTCAAAAAGGATTTGACACAGAGTCATGAAACTTTAAAGAAATATTGATCAGCATGTGTAGTTGTGCACCTGGGTATTTTCGTCTGGATTTATTTAGTATTTTTACACTTATTGACCTTGACTTAGAATTTTTTTGCAATTTTCAACTTGTTTTGAGTTATTCCCCTTTGTTCTTTTTAATACTATTTTGTCGGAGCTTATCTCAAACAATATTTGAGGTATCAACTTGAAACTTCATAGGTGAATGGGTCTCGTTGAGGAGGAATGTAGTGCACAAAAATAACAACTCTACCTTGCATACATTTTTAGTTATTGCCCTTTGTAATTTTTCAAAATTATTTTTTTTCCAGAGCATAAAAGCCTTTGAGATATCAACATGAAACTTCATAGGTGCATAGATCACACTCAGGAGATGTGCAGTGCACAAAAATGATAACTCTACCTTTCATAATTTTTGAGTTATTGCCCTTTGTTATTTTTTATACTTAATTTTTCACCTGAATGGAGGATAACTCAAAAGTGTTTGAGATGTCAACATGAAATGTCATAGGTGGATAGATCTTATTGAGAAGGAATGCTGTGCACAAGAATGAAAACTCTTCCCTATACAATTTTTGAGTTAATGCCTTTTGTTCTTTATCATACTATTTTTTTCCGGAGCTTATCTCAAAAAGTATTTTAGGTATCAACTTGAAACTCCATAGGTGTATGCATCTCATTAAGAAGAAGAAGGAGTGCAGTGCACAAAATGATAATACTACCCTGCATAATTCTTGAGTTATTGCCCTTGTAATTTTTCAAAATTTATTTTTGTCCAGAGCATAACTCAAAAGGCCTTTGAGATATCAACATGAAACTTCATAGTTGCGTAGATCTCACTCAGGAGGTGTGCAGTGCACAAGAATAATAACTCTACCTTTCATAATGTTTTAGTAATTGCTCATACTTAATTTTCACCTGAGTGGAGCATAACTCAAAAGTGTTTGAGAAGTCAACATCAATTGTCATAGGTGGACATATCTTATTGAGGAGGAATGCTGTGCGCAAGAATGATAACTCTTCCCTTTATAATTTTGAGTTATTGCCCTTTGTTCTTTTTCCTACTATTTTATCCGGAGCTTATCTTAAAAAGTATTTGAGGTATCAACTTGAAACTTCATAGGTGGATAGTTTTTACTAAGGAGGGGTGCAGCATACAAGAATGATAATACTACCCTGCATAATTTGTCAGTTATTGCCCTTTGTTATTTTCAGCCATCAGTATTCACATAGGTTTCAAATCTGTTATCACATCAGCCATGAGTTTTCATTACCAAAACACCTCTTAAAATTGAATTATTCTGCTCTACTACATACTCATTCTTCCACTGAGCAAACATATTCGGTGGAGGATGGCAATGTTGACATGGCTCTTGTTTTCGATATTTTTGCCCATATAAATGTTTTTGCCCATATTTTTACAGTCTTTTTTTGTGTTGTTCTCGGCATAAGCAAAATCATGTTTAAGTGAGTGTTCACTTTTTAGCATTTCAAAATTACATTGGTCAATGGTGGCATAGAAATTAAGTGTTTGAAGCTATTTCGTATACTGTCGATTTTCTAGAACATGATTTTCATATGACCGTAAAGAACAAAGGAAAACATGCCTTAGAATGTGTTTGTCTCTCCATATCACAAAACTTTTCGTTATTTCTTATTGTTGTAAAAAATTATGCAATAAAGTTATTTTATCATATTTTGTATAATTATCATTTATATAAATAAATGTATAAAATATTATATCAATATAAATAAAAGTATTCATTTTATAAATATTTAAGCTACTGGTTTTACGAAACACATACATATTATGGAAGCACTTCAAACCCTTACCATTTGGACAAACTTGAATGTATAGGAACAGAAGATCATATAAATGACTGTTTATACGACGTCCGGCAGACTTGTTCGAGTAGTTATCCAATAGGCGTTGAATGCAGTAAGTGTCAGTAAAAGACGTGACGTTTGTTATAGTTTTTTGTGAACAAATGAAGAAAAAATTGATGAGCGCACAGTCTGTTTTAAACTTTCAATGATTGAAGCAAATATTATAATTGAAATGTTGTTGTATTAAATCATATTGCTCAGTGAAGAGTTACCTCGTAAGTACTTATGATACAGTGATGAGAGCATAAAAAGGTACAATTATACTGAAATATTGTCACATGCGCTTTTATGACAGGTTATCCGTACAATATAACTGAGGTACGTCTTGTGGAAGGAACAGGTCCGTATGACGGCCGTGTAGAAGTCAAGATCAATGATGACTGGGGTACTGTGTGTAGTAGATATTACTATAATAGTTACATCAGCTCAAATGCAGCCAACACCTTATGTAAATCAATGAATTTAAAGTAAGTATCACGGTAAAATGCATGTTTTATGCTACAAAAATGAACTTTATGGTATGTGACAGCTGTAAAAAGTTGTTCTCTACTTCATATCAGTGTTGTTATTATCTCCAGGATAATTAATTTTGATGAGGAGTTAGTATCACTTAAGACGCGAATGAAATATGTTGCACATTACTGTCTCAAGTATATTGTCTCTAATGCATTAACAGACGCATTAAAACCGATTTTTTTCTTTATGAATCTCCATTTTTCCAGATTTTTGATATAATCAAAGCATCGCAAGACTATGATTTGATTAAGGTATAAAACATAAGGAAGCAAATAAGTTGGTGTTGATTTTCTGTACATCAAATGGTTAAGCTGCTAGCATGATATGGAAACATCTTTATATGTTAATAACGTAGAGCACATTATTTATTTTCTATACAAATGTCATATCAGAGTGAGCCAATATAGATTTTACAGATTTAGGTGTATATGATATATTTTCTATTTTAGATTAACTCACTATTTTACACGTTCGTCTATATACGGGCAAGGAACAGGTTATATCTATGCTGGTTATCTTGGATGTACAGCTACGAATAATCATACCAGTCAGTGTAATGTTCTACCCCCAAGAAAACAATTTTGCTCGCACTATTACGATCTGGCACTGGTATGTACACGTAAGTATTACATGTATATGTCATTAATGTTTGAGTTTTTAAACACAAACAGCCATCGAATTCAAATCAGTCATCAATACACTTATCCTTTTATTTGTTACCGGTACAGAGAAATCGAATTTCGACTACTGACATCAGACGACAAGAAAGACATGTCTATGAGGCTAATGTACAAATATAATGTATTTCAAATTGTATTCAATTATATATTCAACTGTCACGTTATGCTATCACGTCCGAACACATACAATATGAATTTTCTTTCGAGTTAAATCTGAGTTTTATACATGCAGTCAATAATTTTATTGATATAATTGTATCGTACATCTTATTAAAGTTCTCTTTATGCAGATATGTTTAATCACTTTCAAATAATCCTTCCTTTACCATAAGCTAAGATATTCAATAATTTACTCTGTATAAAAAACCCTTATCTTATTGTTTCTTGGTGCAGGTAAGAACACAAACGTGCGTTTATATATTTTATTAACCAGTCACAACTCATTCATACAGAGTTAATAAATAGAGTAGAGTACGTATATTTACTAAGCATGCGCAGTTAACATTATTACTAAAGCATCATTGGAATATATGTACTTATTATGTAAATCAAATACTGTTACAGCTTTTCTCTTTTTCAAAAATAAGAAGATATTTCAAATATTATTCAGTTCAGAATACTCAATCATTAAAAAAATGATGACTAAGAAAAACTAAAAAAAAAACATTAAATCATTATATCAAAATCACAACTGTCGGAAAAATAAGCTGTTACTGGTAATAACAAACATTTATACACAGCCTCACATTTTGTACAGTTTGAATATTATGTAACATAGTCCTTGTATTTCACTGGCATACGAATAAGGCCGTTATTCCATTTATACGGGAACGTGTAGCGTGAACAAGAAGCGCGAACGTGAAAAATCAACCAACGATTTTCTATTGTATGTATTCTTTATCGGCCCGAGCGCGGCGTGAGCGTAAAATGCGAATTTATGGCATGTGACCGTTTAACGCGAGCGTGAAACTGATCGCTACATGTAGTGAATTTTCACGTTCAACCCCGTCATTCACGAAAGGTCCTCTGTCTATGCCAGATGCTACAGAAAACTTATTGAAGCAATCAGAAATTGCCCTATTCTGTAGGACCAGTCCCAAAAGGAGTACAGGACTTCTGGAATAAGTTTAAATCAAAATATAATTCTAACTGTAGCCAATCTATTGACATAAATGATTTCATAAACATTTAAAGAATTGACCTCAGAATTAAAAATTGATGAGTATGTACACAGTGTAGATTTTTTAATGATTTTGAGTCTTATGTTGAATTAAATGAAGCTTTTATATTGACATATTTTCTTTCTCAACAAAAAAAAATGGACGAAACAATTGTTTTCACGCTATCCAGATGAAAGGAATAGCGTGAGCGTGAAAACTCACGCCTCACATTCAAGTTTCACGCTCACGCTAAACGTTCACGTCGCGCTCCCGTATGAAAGCCCCTATCTGGTTTTAATTTCGGATTGTCCACCAGTTGATTTAACGGGAGGTTCAACGGGAGGTTACTCATTACTGCTAGCATTCGTTGGTAAATCAACAGTTTCTTCCCTTTTCCTTCTCATTGAAGTGTTCGTTAGTTTTTCTTATATGAAATGAACGTGTTTGTGGCTTTCTATCAACAATGTCCTTTTCCCAGGTTTTGATTCGTTCCAGGGGTTGTATTCTCACAGTTTCACCGGTTCTTAAACGACCTAACGACTTCGCATTTCTGTCATAATAACGCTTTTGCCTTTGCTTACTTCTGCCAAGATGCTCTTCAATATTAAATGGTATACTCGGTTTAAAATTCAAAGATCTTTCCGGAAGCAATGTTCTAGTTTTTCTGTTCATGAGATGTTGAGCTTGACTGTAATTTGTTGATTTCTGGGGTGTTTTCCGAAAGTTCAATATTGCTAGCATTGGATCCGTGTGAGAATGCTAAGCTTTTTTATGATATGTTTCGCCGTTTTTACTGCGTTTTCCGCCTTTCCGTTGGACTGCGGATATCTAGCTGATGAAAATATATGATTAAAATTCCATTTTCTTTCGAACGATTTGAGTTTCTCAGATTATATAACACTTGCTTGATCGGAGACAAGACGTTCTGGAACTTTATGTCTAGCAAAAAATTGTTTCAGTTTGCCAATGATTTCTTTCGAGTTCGATTCGTATAGCCTGTCAATTTCAAAAAAATTACTAAAATAGTCAACAGTGACGAAATAATTTTTTCCTTTAAACAAAAAGACATCCGTTCCAACTTTTGCCCATGGCCTATCCAGTATATCATGAATGATCAATGGTTCTTTTGTTTGTTTTCTTTCTAAAGATTGGCAAGTGTCACACTAATTGATGTAATCTTTTATTTGCGATGCCATATTTGACCAGTACACACATGATCTTGCTCTTTTCAAACATCATTCAACACCAATATGTGAATGAATTTGACCTAGAATTTTTGACCGCATGGCACATTTATCTCCGCGAAATTTGAAACCATTATCCTCTGATAATTCATCTCTCAGTGCAAAGTACGGAGAAACCTCGTTAGGATGGACACCGTGCCAACCAAAAAGCATTTTTTACATTTCATTTTGAAAATACTTTTGCAGAATTAATTTCAGACAACACATCTTCAACCACTGGTAGCAGAAAATGACTTCTTTTCAAAGCAGTGTTCAAACATTTTGGATCTATACATATTCTGAGCGCATTTGATCTTTTCTTCACAATTACTAAACTTGATATCCAGTCTGTTGGAGTGTTAACTTTTGTTGCTCTTGCTCTCAAGTTTCATTAGTTCTTTTTTAAGTTTTTCTTTCTTTGCAATAGGAACCTTTCTGAGTGGCATTTTCACAGGCTTCACTGTATCATCAAATTCCAAGTGTAATTTCCCCTGAAATCGTCCTTCGCCCTCAAATACCGACGAATATCTTGTTCAATTGCTTCCATAGTTACTTTAGAGTTCTTATAAACACTGACGGGCCAAATGTTATTATATTGTATCTTAATTAAATCCATTTTCTGAATTGCCTCAGATCCTAATAACGGAACAGCCGTATCATTTTCAATTACGATAAACCGCACCTCATATCGTTTTCTTGTCCTGGGATTTTTCTAAACTATTTTTCACGTACCACAAGCTTTCATTTTTGATTTGTCATACATTGATAACGTAACGTTAGTTTTCCTCATTATCTCGTCTCGCAAGTACAACCTTGGTAAAATATTTGCCGTAGCTCCGGTGTCTAATTGAAATCTCACAGTTTTGGTTTTGATTAATTTCTAACATGTTTGCAAAATTTTCGACTGCACCTCAACATCAAAACGTCCTCTTCACTTCCCGACGATGGGCTGAAATTTAAATGTCTCACATGAGGTCTTTCTGATTCCACTTTGTGATGTTTACGCGATTTGCATTCCGAAGCAAAATGATTAAATTTGCCACAAAACCTGCACTTTTATCCAAAAGCCGGACACTTTCCTTTAGCACATTTTTTTTACAATAATTGCACTTTTTCTTTTTAATTTGATCACTTTTGGCAAGCAGTGCTTTACGACTTGCACATCTTCGCCTAGAGATGCATGATTAGACAACGACTTTACTTTTGAGGAAGATGCTTCTGCTGCTCTGCACATGTCTATGCATTTATCTAAGGTCAATTTATCATCCTGTAGTTATTGTAAATTCATAACCCATTATCTCGAATTCCAAGAACTAGCATATCAGTTATTAATCAATTCTCTAAGTCACCATAGCTGCATGTTCTTGCAAATTTCCTTACTTTACTAACATAAGTGTCGAATGTTTCTGTCACACCTTGTACGCACGTGTGAAAGACGTAACGTTTGAATGTCACGTTAGTTTTGCCAAGACAGAACGTTTCGACTTTATCAATGACAATGTCGATATCGTCATTGTCTGTTCATTTTCAAAGTCAAAACTGTCAAATATATCCATTGCTTCAGACCCTATGCATGTTTAAATGTTGCTGCTCTTTGATCCTTTGGTTTGCAATGAAGTCCAGACGCCTTCTCGTAATTAATCCAGCCACGTCCGAATTTCTTTCAGTTTGTTGATATATTTCCGTCTAAATCTAATTTCTGCGGGAATGGAATCAACGATGGCACAGCATTTAATGGGTATGCAGTGGGTGATGGCGGTTCGGCCCGTTTATCGGCACTCATAATTGTGCTGATATGTCTAAATATTAAACTTTTTTACTTTAATTAAAATATTTATAAATCCACCACTATACAAATTATGCTTTAAGAAAAGGGTCGCTTTTAGTCCTTTTTGCGTATATAAGCAGTCTTATACTTCTGACACCATGTTTCCTGGTGCAGGTAAGAACACAAACGTGCGTTTATATATTTTATTTAGCTAGTCACAACTAATTTCATAGAGCAGAGTACGTATATTTACTAAGCATGCGCAGTTAACATTATAACTAAAGCATCAAGGGAAGATCTGTACTATTTATGTAAATCAAATACTGTGACACTTATCAAACTAACGCTTAAAATTTATTCCCAAAACAGCTTGTGGTGAAATTACTATACAACATGGCTCATTTGAATCTTTCAATGGTACCGAAATGACAGCTAAGTGCAACGTTGGATATCAACCAGAGAAAATAACATTTGATTGTCTTGCAAACGGGACTTGGATACAAAATGCCATATGTTCATCAAAATATTGTACGTAGTTTTATCGGTATTTCCTTATCGGAAAAACGTTTGTCTCTTTTTCTATCTACTTATGTTAGCATCGTAAAAAGAGTACACATTTGCGTAGACTTGCTTGCATCAATTAGTTTATGATCTTTTTTTATGGTTTTTGAACGAATAAACCATATTTAAAGTACACTATCATCTTGTTTCCTTACTCCGCTGAATAAAGAATCATACGTATTCGGAAATTCATTCATCATTTATGTTTGAACGGTATTGATAGCTAATGTAAGTGTTACAAGTGTGCAAGAAATTCTATTGAACAGTTTTAATTTTGCCTATGCGTCTATATGAAAACTCCCTAAAACGTCTTCAATGCCGCAAATTTTATCAAGGATCGGTAAAGTACAGTTTACCCTTACTTATTCTCTTGTTTGTGTAATTATTAATTATTAAATATGTTTTAATTATAGCTTATCCGTTAGAAATAGAAAAAAGTCATTTGAAGCTTGTAAACAGCTATGGTCGTCACGAAGGTCGTGTTGAGATTCAAGTTGATGGTATTTGGGGAACCATATGTAGCATCAACTTTACTATAGCAGAGGCGAACGTGATATGTCACATGTTCGGATTAGAGTATGTTTCTAATCATTTTGTATCTTTTTTATTTTTTGAATAAAAAATACTATATAGTTAAGCACAAAAACAGAATAAAACATATTTGTTTTCGGTGTTAGTTGACATTCATTTCATATCGTGAACTTTAACAAATATTTTCAAGAACTTAAAGTTATGCCACACGTGAGAATACTGTTCTGAAGCTCACGATATAAATTTCATCTTACGCTCAAAATAAATATCCTGTACGTATTATATAAATACAATGCAGCATGAAACAACAACGAAGAAGAAATTCACAAAGCATGTTAATCGTTAAGATCGGAAGTTTATTTTCGATTTAAAACAGTATCAAATATTCACTGTTCTGTTGTTCGGCTTCCGTACCGAATTAAACACATAACACATGTAATCGAAGCTACAATGTCCTCTCAATAAACTTGGCGGCTTTGCGTACTGTAATATCAATATTTTTAATCAGTAATTATAATTATAACGTAAATGAAAAACGACCTTTTGATAAACACAACTTATGTTGACAATTTAATCCTACGCGCAGTGTTTGTGAAAGAAACATTAAATAAAACATTGTGAAATATGCGTTTAAAAATCAAACTTATGATTCAGAATATAACTAGAACTATCGCTGAATGCGCTTCATACCCCCACCAATGTCCTTGACAGACTTGGAAAGGTGGTTAAGGGAATAACTTTAGTGGCACAAATACATATACATAAAAAGAAATTATCTCTGGTGAAAAAAGACAAATTGTACAGGTTATAGTATAAATATATATTGCGAAATCATGTTCGAAATAGTTACAAGTAACCTTTCATTTTCCCAATGTACTAAAACAAACAAAAGCAGTGAAGTTAAGAAAATAGCATAATTATGTCAAAATGTTATTAAGAGTGAAAAACTTTGCATACTGAGCTTACTTGTGACACTTCATATAATATAGTTTCAATTGAATTTTTGTTCTGGTTTAATAAATATTGTAGTAAATTAATTTAAAGACATAACTTTGTCAAAATACAATACAAAGTTATCCCCCACTATTTTTAGTTTTGAAACTTGACCTGCATATCTTACTTGCGACACACCGTATATATTTGAAGTTTCAAATGATTATTTTTCTAGCTTTAGAAATATTCAAGGGTAAGATGGATTCTACACATTGCCTAGTTGGGGTGAACGTTTGAGTCAGGTTTGAAGAAAATCCTTCCATAAGTATAGAATTTATAGAGCGGACATGACATATTGTCTAGTATTGATTGTATGTAAATATAAGGACTTAAAAAGGGGCATTACTTTATAAAAATGCAATACAGAGTTATAAAACTTGGCCTGCATATTTGACTTGTAACACTTCATATATATGTTAAGTTTCAAGCAAATAACTGTGCTGGTTTCAGAAATATTCAAGTACATGTTAAAATTTAAGAACATTTTCTATGTCAATTTTTGACCTTCAAGTGTGACCTTCACCTTAAGTCGGCACAAAGGTAATATTGTTTTCTGCATATAACCTTGTTGAGGTTAACATTTGAGTAAAGTTTGAAGAAAATTCTTCCATAAGTATAGGATTTATAGAGCGGACATGACATATGTCTAATATTTGATTGTATGTAAATTTGAAGACATTAAAAAAATATCGAAATGCAATACAGAGTTATGAAACTTGACATGCATATTTTAATTGTGACACTTCATATATATTTTAAGTTTCAAGCAAATACCCTGTCAAATTTCAGAAATATTCAAATACATGTTAAAATTAAAGAATATTTTATAAGTAAATTTTTGTCCTTCAAGTGTAACCTTGACCTTAAGCTGGCAAAAGGGTAACATAGGTTCTGCACATAACCTTGTTGAGGTGAACATTTGAGCCAAGAATGAAGAAAATCTTTCAATTAGTGTAGGACGTACAGAGCGGACACGACATACTGTCTTATATTTGATTGTTTGATATTTGACCTTCTATTGTGACCTTGACCTTGAGCTGACACATGGACAACATTGGTTCTGCACATCCCCCATGTTGAGGTGAACATTTGAGCCAAGTTTGAAGAAAATCCTTTAATTTGTTTACTATTTATAGAACGGACGATAATGCCCGACTAACGCAACAAAGCGAATCCATTATAGCCCAATCAAATTTTGTGGTGGGGGTATAATTATGTACTGTTCTGGTGGAAATTAAACTATGTTGAACTTTTATTAACAGAGCAAGTCAAATGTACACAGATACAGGGGGCGACGGCCCGGTTTTTATTTCAAATCTTCAATGCAATGGAAGTGAAACACACATCAACAATTGTTCTTACGATGTTGAAACTGATTGCTTGTACACACAAAGTGCAGGAGTCTACTGTACAGGTATATTTTTTTCATTTCATATTCTTTTTCTCTGGTGTATGATATGGTTAACATTCAATATTCTATCATTGACGAATAACGCTTTTGGAAGAACTAAAGTCTTATTGCACTATATAATAATAGCCAGTATACGCGACTCAAATATTTTTTTGTTACATATAAAGAAACGTTTAAATAAAAAAGGATCTTTTAAGCGAAAAGTCATTGACTCAGATGTGTTATATAATATTACAGGGTATCAGCTGAATATTACTGGATGGCGACTGGCGGGTACAAATGGACCTTATCATGGAAGAGTCGAATTAGAAGTAAATGGCACATGGGGAACAATCTGTTCGCGAGGATTCGGTGGCTGGCATTCAGCAAATGTTATATGCAATATGTTTGGATTACAGTAATTATTCATGCTTATTTCAGACTACTCGTTTTAATCTACCGGGTCTTCAAAGAGAAAAAAGGAATTAGCCCCTTGAAAAAACTGTAATATTGTTCTTCATTACAAAGAATGAAATATTTAATGTCTTTCTCTCTCAACAAAGAAAATAACTCTCAACAAAGAAAATAAAATTGTTATGAATTGCTACCTTGCAGATATAACAACTACGAGTGATGTCCGGAAAGTTCATATACATGTTCATTTTTTAATGTAAAACAATACATACGCTGTACAAATTTTGCCAGCATAAATATACATATCTAGCGAACACATTAAACAAAAAATTACTGAACTGTGACTCACGTTTGTATTTTAAAAGTATTTACATACAACATTTATACATCATCATGGAGCACTTAGACAACGTCAACGGCGTCAAATTAAATTCATTTTTACCAACTATTTAATTTCTTCCGATTTCATCACCCATGGCTGACGTACACTTAATACATGTTATGTTCCTTTGCTATTACTTCATGAATTTCATATTTAAAATTATCATTAAAAATAAAGATGTCACTGGTTCCCATACTGTGTGTGAGATGTCTGCCTTTTTCAAAAAATGTCGTAACGCAATCTACAATATTTCGGGGCCATGCTACTTTTGGTCGTCTGGAGCGCTCTTATACCAAATTCTGTCATCACCGCTTCTTAATTTTGTTTGACATTTAAACACAAGTTGCCTTTAACATTTTACGGTTGATTTTGTTTTTAAGTTATGAAGTTAAATATCATAACGTTGCTCCGTCCGTGAATTTGACGACATTTTTGCAACACAAATTTACGCACCTTCATTGCCTATAATCGCCGTTCACAAGCTGTTTATTTACGTATGACGTCATAATTTAAACTAAATATCATGTAATAGTATCATATGATGTCACAAAATTAAAACGAGAGATTGCATTAAAATTGTAACTTTTAAAAACTTATTTTTCGAGTAGCTATTATCATGAAATCAAAGTGCTCCGTGATTCGTTGATCATGTTGCCATGGTGATCGGCGCTTTGCGAATATTACTGTCATCATGTTTTTTAATTTAGAAATATGTAGCAGATATATACTTTAGCATATTGATATGACTGCTGATAATACTTTTATAGCCTTGGCTACAATCTTCCCGGACAGCCCTCGTACTATCATAGTGCACAAAATGGACAAGGAGAAGGACCGATATACATAGAGAGTCTATACTGTGCCAGAACATCCGATACACATATAAACGAATGCAGATATGTTGCAAACAACTACTACGGTGCATGTTCGCATGCACTAGATTTGTCAGTGAAATGCTATGGTAATGTCACGATTCGTTAACGTTATTCATTTTCATATTAATTGGTTTACGTTTCAAAAAATGCAGATTGCTAAATAGATTTGTCAATGAATCATTAGCTTATAATCATATAAAATAGTAGGTTTTATGAAATATTATTTATTAAAGACAGCTATACACTGCGATTTTGCATGACAATGAATCAATTGTTTGTACATCGAGCGAGTAAAACATATAGATTTAGTAAGCCTTTTTTTCCAAAAAAATATATTGTATACATTTTGATAGACATATTCATATTGTTACATAAAAGAATTTTATTATTAGGTCCGTTTCTGAATATAACGGATGTGCGATTAACAAATGGAACAGGGTCTAACGATGGTAGGGCAGAAATCAAAATTAACGACACTTGGGGAACTATTTGCGATTCCAATTTTGCTTTAAGAGATGCGGAGGTGTTTTGTAGCATGCTTGACCTAAAGTAAGTTACCACAGTTATATAAAAATCAAAAAGAAAATCGTGTTTACTTTGGATGAAAACGATGAAAAAAGATCATTTGTAACAGAATGTAACTTGTACACACATATGGGCTTTTTTGTAAACATTACCTACGGCTGATAGAAGATTTTCTTCTCTATATATTTCCTGGGAATATCTTCCAAAATATTTCAAATGTTAGAGAGATGACAACAAATTGTGAATAAGAATTATACCAGTTTGTTTTGGAAATTATTTCCTAATCAGTACATATTTGTGATTTATCATGTAAATGTATGCCCTTTACAAATGATACAGAAAATTCTTGCAATTCAAATATTGGAATAATCAAAATTATGGTTATTAAAAATCGTTTTAGGACTTCAAATATTGTTCTTTAATAAATTAAAAAAACCTTTATATACTCGAATAAAAAATGTTCATAACTTTTCTTTTGTCATTTACTCGAGAAATAAATATGAAAATGTTTAAGTATTTCTTTTTTAAAATTACTAGGGCGGTGAGATTCTTTACCGGGGCATTATATGGAGTAGGAAGGGGGCCTGTTTATATTGATCAACTTTTCTGTGATAGTTATGATGTTGTTCTAAGTGATTGCCAGTATTTGTTTCTTAATGAATGCAGTCATAGCAGAGATGTTTCTATAGTATGTAATGGTAGGTCATTTTATTGTTTTTGTTTCTTAATAAGTGTGATCATCTATTGTAATGGAATATCTGTTCATCGATTCTGTTGCTTGATAACACATCTGCGGATGTTTCTCATTTAAAAGTTTTACCATTTCATGTTTAAATGTTGAATTCTGCTTAAGCCGGTGCTAGCGGCGTGGACAGTAGTTTACACTTTACAGTACTGTTTATGAACAGGCTCAAACAAACTGAGCCTGCAGCATTTCAATTTTGCCGTTTTCTACTAACATTAGGGAATTTTTTTCTCTATTCTCAATTTGATTAAGAACATCTACAAACTGCTTCTTTTGTGTAATATGATTATCTGATTTAAAAACGCTGTCTGTATTTTAGATAGTGCTAAATATGTGCCTAAGATAATTAGTAAATTCATCTAAGGGAATTCAAACTCAAGAAAATACTTAGTTGGTAAAAAAAAGATCTCTCAATCAACAGCTTATTGAAACTTAAGCCTATATAATTCTTTTGGACTTTTCCAAACAATGCAGCTAGTGAGCATTGAGAATTTTTTCTGATTAGGTCTGTAAATGAGAGATTCTAAATAAACTATATGACTATATAAACTCCTGAATGACGGTATTATAATATAACTCATGTTATTATTTTAGTAAATGAAGAGCCGGAACAAGTATATAACCTTAACATTTAATATATATTCTATTCATTTAAGAGTGCGGGGAGCCAGACAACTCTCATTGGGATGCTGGATATTTTACATACAATGGTTCAACTTTGTATGCTGACTGCTCCTACTATAAAACATATTTAGGCATATTAAAGATGACTTGTGACAATAATACACAGACATGGAAAACAGAAGGAGAATGTCAAGAATACGGTATATACAAAATTAATGCACTCATTGAAAATGATTAATAATAAAATGGCTTTAAAATCAATTGCAAACAATCATGATGTATTGATTAAATGAGAGATAAAGTAATAAAACAAAACCATGGTTGTTATTATGACAAGTAACATTTCTTGTTACAACATAATTGTCAGAAAGTAAGAATGAATGAATGAATGTAACCGAGTGCTGGGAGCAAAATAGTAATATTATTTTTTTTAATTTAATAAATGTATATTTCAAAAGAAATAACTGCATGAAGGGTTACTTTTTTTCAGGATATCCATTAGATATCACTGAAATAAAACTGTCAGGAGGGAACTCAACGTCAAATGGTAGGGTGGAAATAAAATCTTTTGACACTTGGGGAACAGTATGTGACCATGGTTTCGGTAAAAATGAAGCCGACACAATATGTGCAATGATTGGTTTCCCGTAAGAAACAATTATCTATTTCTTTTATTGAATATCAAAAACATAATGTTGAATATCAATAAGGGATACAGCCAATGCTTGAATGCATTGCTCTCAAGAATGATCAAATTGTATTTTTGTTTAAATGTCTCTTAGAAATCTTAATACATGTACTTGAAATTCTCTTAAAGATATACATACATGTACTCATAACTATATGTTTTATTATTTCTAATAACAATTTACTTGTACAACACTAAATAGGCGTAAAAGCTTGAAAGTCAAACGAAATTTAATTTATCATTATTTTGACACTCTAATCAAAATGTAGCTCCATCAACATACGCAAATATTTGTTTCCAGTCCTGCGGTCTCATTTCTCCACGGCGCCTACTTTGGCGAAGGTTCTGGTCCAATATTTGTTGATGACTTACAATGTGAAGATAATGCTACACATATCAACAATTGTAGTTACGACACCTATGATAATTGCTATCACTTCAACGACGTTTCTGTTGTTTGCACTGGTAAGAGCAATAAATTAAAAAAGCTACTATTAGGTATTTCAAAGTTTTGTTAAACGAAAAAAATTAACATCATTTGACAAAGAGTATGCAAGTAATTTTTTCAAGAATCATCACAAAACGTACCGTTTTCCATAGCAATTTCCCATTTTTCTGACAAGAATTTTGCAAAGCCAATAAGAAATTCATATATACGCTGTAGATATGTTTTGTGCAGTTCAAATTGCCGGGCTTAGTGCCTTACTCTTATATTGTTTTAGTCTTATATTTATTTCCGTTTTCATGATTTTGTTATACATACAAATGTTTTTAATTAATTCATTTCACATGTAACACATTTGTAGGTATTACAATGAGGTATCATAAAATACTTGCATTTATTAAAATGTTAATTTTTGATCAAAGATTTGTTTTTAAGAATGCCCCTCACCAAAGCCTACAAATGGAAGCATAAATTCCTCATCTACACATTACCTTGCTGCTGTGACCGTCACGTGTGACGACGGATACAATTTGATTGGTGATTCTGAAATACGTTGTAAACTTGATGCGACATGGAGCAGCAGTCCAACTTGCAAATTGATAGGTATGCCATAAGATAATCAGCTATCCATCGAATGATCGTCGTTTTTATCAGTAACATACGGCAAAAGTTAAATGATCTAGATATTATTCTTTGAAACGAATTTATATAGGAGAAACATCATTTGGAAACAACGAAAAGCGTTTTGAAATAAATAATATGGCCACAAGAACAAATATCAAGGCCATAGCTAAGTCACACAAAACACTTAATTACACAAGTTAAAATCCCACAAAGCATTAAGACTGTCTGAAAATGCAACCAGTTTAACAAGAAACTAATTCATTTTCCCTCAAATTTCTCTTAAGACTGGCGGTCGACCCAACACCTGAGTTTGGATCTTATCAACACAACATCTACAACCAAATGGAAAACTGTTGCTGATGGTTTCATGTGACGAAGGACATGAAATACAAGGTGAAACTGTAATAATTTGTCAACCAAGTGAGGAATGGACAGATAACCCCTCGTGTATCATCAAAGGTATAATACTATTGGATGTCTTATCTTAATCATTTTTATTGACATTTGAAAAATGGATTTGCTTTGGCAAAAGAATTGAAATAAGTATTTGTTGCCAATACAATTAATTTTTTTAGATTGTGAAAAGCAATTTATGTAAATGAAATAGCATAAGCACTATCTCAGTATA
Organism: Ruditapes philippinarum; assembly: GCF_026571515.1. Lineage (NCBI taxonomy): Eukaryota > Metazoa > Mollusca > Bivalvia > Venerida > Veneridae > Ruditapes > Ruditapes philippinarum. The sequence goes on from NW_026851713.1 coordinate 31,410, forward strand.
TCATTATATTGGAACATTGTATATTTCATTTTGTGATGATTCCAATAAGGCAATGGGTTGTATCTCATGTCTCCTTGTTTGCTTTTATTTCAGATTGTGGTATACCAAATCCAGTCAATGCAGAAGCGACACTTTCCGGGAATAAAACAACATACGAAGAAACTGCTGTTGTTTCTTGTTACGATGGGTATCAACCAGGTGGTAGTTATATTGTTTCCTGCTTAGCTAATGGTACTTGGGAAACCTGGCCTGAATGCACAGTAGTTGGTAATTATGTTAGCAAAGGTTCTAGAAAAAAATTATTCAGTCTTTGAATTGTACTTGATCTATTTATTATCTGGTTACGAATCAGAAAACGCTGTTTTTCAAAAATGTTGCTGTAATGGACATCTCAATCAGATTAATAGAAAGAAGTAAAACTAATTAAGGTAAAATAGAAACCTTTATAAAATGACAATAATAGAATTAATCTACATGCAATTTGTACGATTTCAAAACATTTATTTTGACGATGCATTTCTTAACGGCGCATGAATGTAAATGTTTTGAAACTGGTTCAGAATTTAGAAAATGGATTGCAAATTAATGCATCTGATAGAGGACTACACGAGTACTGATGAGCAAGAAACTATAATAATCTTTTGATTTTATGCAAATGTTGTTAAAGGACCTGGACTGTATTCTAAAATTCTCATTGATGAGATACAAGGGAGTAAAATTATAAAAGTATAAATTGTGTTGTGTTGATTAAACTTGTATATTATTCTTAGATTGCGGGGACCCAGCACCCAAGAAAGGAAAATCAAATGTCACAGTGTTCACTTATGGCACTATTGCCAAAATTGAGTGTGAACCAGGTTTCAACATATCTGGGGATTCCGTGATTACTTGTCAGTCTGATGGAACATGGAGTGATAATCCAGTTTGCGATACATCGGGTGAGTGTTTGATCTGTCAATTTTGTGAATGCCATTCTCAATATTTCTTGAATATACGTAGTAATATTGTCTTTAAGATAATACGAGTACAATTTCGGTGACAAAACACATATTGAACTCGCTTTTGTCCAATAGAAAATTGAATGATATCAAGTGGTTTTGAAAGATATAAGTTTGGTCCAATCTTTAATTATTGGAAAGATACTGGTATTCATACGACATGCTGTTCTCGACAGTTTTTCTCATTGCATTAGACATAAAACGATTAAACTGTCACTAGACATAACCTTTGACATTACTGCTGTACTGGACGGAAAAAATCAAAGTTGAAGGTCGTCGTCTACGATGACCTTCCCGTGATCATCTTCTTAACTGAGTATCCTTTAATTCTAGCTCAATGTGAAAGACATTCTTGCACATAATGTTCTTTTAATTATTTATTTAAGCCTGGAATGATAGTTTTTTCATATATCATATCATATCATTTATTCACAAACTGGATAAGCAATGTCATTTATGGCAAAAATTTGCGTATTTTGTCAGACTGTGGCGTATTGGCTGTACCTAATGGCGAGGTTGATGATTCATTTGGCACAACTATTGGTTCAAACGTAAGCGTGACTTGCAACTTGGGTTACAAATTGATTGGTCCGAGTCAAATAACTTGTACACAAAAAGGCTGGAATGAAACTGTTGCGTGTGAGATTGAAGGTATAAAGGAACATCTTTTTATGTTAAATGTTTTTTCTTCTTAAAGGAAAAAACTGGAAATTGTTTATGAAAAAAGGCTCTAGAATGATATATTATTTACATTTTAGTGAATTAATTCTGATAAAATTAGTATATATAAATGTCTTTAATAAATACCTTTTATTCTCGTTAGTGTTCTTGTTTTGATTAAGTTTAACGTCGCACCAACACAGTATAGGTCATATGGCGACTTTCCAGCTTGTCTGTTTAAGGAAAAATTTTAGGTGCCCTATCTGTACGTTAAAAAGGTATCAGAGAAGCAGGCACCTGGGTAAGCTAGCTGAATAGCTTTCTCATGTAAAGACATGTGGCAATAGTAAACAATAGCACATATTAAACAACTATTTGACTACTTTGTTGTGTTAATAATGACATATTGTCCAAATTGATAAAGCCACAGCTTAAAATTGACCTCTGTCAACTTTTTACATTATATGAAAATTAAATGTGGTTTCTGATATCTGTTTTCTTTTAAGATTGTGGAAACGTATCCTTAGCAAATGGAGAAGTAATATTTAAATCTCAAAGTACTTTGTTTGGAGACATTGTGGACGTGTCATGTGACACAGGATATAACTTAAATAGCAGCAATGTGATAACTTGCTTATCAAATGGGCAATGGAGTGAAACTCCTTATTGCAATATTGTTTGTACGTTCATTTAGAATTTGATGGATAAGTTTTTTTTTAAAGAAACATTGATAGTTAAAAAATTAAAAAATAATTACAAATCAACAAATAATAAATAAATAAAACCGCTATATTAATTTTTGTAAGTCTTAGAGTAGAATCTTGAATTTCTAAATTGCTTGTTATATTACCTGAAATGGCGGAAGATGTGCCGCTTTTTATTAAACTTTACAATGTAACATATTTGTTGCTTAAAACTTAATTTATTGCATCAAATGTAATGCATGTAAATAAATATACAATTAATAAGTGCACAAAACTGCATATGTGATCAAAAATTTGTTCTTACATAATATTTTATGGTAATGGAAAGTACAAACGTTGAAAAATCCCAAAGTACTGTAGTTACCTATGACATTGACATAATATAATATTCAGTTATTATGTATTGATTGATTGTTAATGTTTTTTGTCAAGATTGTAATGATTTGGGACAGCCTGACAACGGTGCAATGAATGCCACGAACGGTACAACATTTAACTCCAGAGTCAGGTTCAGATGTAACACCGATTTCCTTCTTGTTGGTAGCGAAACTATCGTCTGTAAAAGTGATGGAAAATGGAGTGGTGATACACCACATTGTGCAGAAAAATGTAATGTTGCTTTTATTAAGTATTCAGCATTTTGAACAGTTAATTTACATACATGTATAAAATATGCGAATCAGTAATTATGATTTGTTTTACTCAAATAGCTTAAATGAGTTTTAATGTCAGATCTTAATGATATGAACGCATATTTGTAACTGATTAAACATTATTTTTGTCTCGGTCTTTTACGTTAGATTAAAGGTTATAAAGCCTTATTTTATGTTATGATACTGTTTTAAGTAGAGCTTCAATAACCGTGTAGCAATAATTACGTGCATGTGCAGTGCGCGCTTGAGGAACTATTTATTAATAAATGTATTTCTCTTGTGCATTTTCTTTCAAAACATATACTCCCACCTCGAAAATCCTATATCATCTATTTTCCATGCAAATGTCTCGGTTGCTGTTTTTCTTGAATGTGCAATAATTTTAAACTGATAAAGAAATAGTCACACAGCTTAAAATGCATTATCTGAATAGTAAAGACTGTTCATGTCTCAAATAAATATTTAAAGGATTGCTGTGCGCAAGTCGTTGTTTCCATGAGCAAGAATGTTAACACTTATTGCATGATACTGTTTGGTTCAAAGAAAACATTCAATAGGTTTCAATAAGCTAATATTTTCCAACACAATGGAACTAAGCAAATGCGTGTAAACTAACACTATTTTAGTTGTTTTAACTTATTGATAAATCTTTACAGCACCAAATGGTGGACACTGTACTTCAAGCGAGTATTGTTTACTAGAAGGATCTGTATGTGAAAATAGCGTATGTGTTTGTAAAACTGACATCTTCGATACAATAAGCAAGAAATGTGATATAAGTAAGTATAAGGTGTAATTGTTATATCTATTTCTATTCATTGAAATTTAAATGCAACAATTATGTTTGTTTTACAGCAGAGTTATTTGGGAATTGTTAGCGTTGAAACATATAAACATTGACACTTCATTCATGTGCTCTGCAAATTGCACTGTAGTCTGTTTACTAAAACGTTATGAATTACAGACAAAAATTGCAAAAATCATAAATTGTATGAAGGACACCAAACTATTATTTCATCACATCAATTATCAAATTATTGATCAAAATGATACACTTCTTTGTTCATTACTGTCTTATGTGCATCACTTTATCACTTATTTTTATTCCATTCCTTATCAGGGCCTGTTTTCACTTCCTATAGCATCCACGGTTGCAACGCTCGCTTCCATTGTACACTTTTCATACTTTTCAATAATTAAGTATTACTAGAAAAATTAAATTACTCAAAATTACAAATTGTATAAAGAAAAACGGAATCCCTAAAGAACGACCAAAACAACAAAACTGAAAATGTTCCAGGCCCGGTTTGATTAAGCCAGTTCATGGAAGGTATTGGAAAGTGTAAGTTACCGTTCACGGCCCATATCACCGGCGTCAGCAGAATTTAACATTTGAACATGAAAATGGTGAAATTTTGAACTTAAAAACATCAGCAGATTTTTTCATACGGCTGTTATCATTGAGCATTCAATTGACAACAATCTTCAAAGTTTTAGGTTTGAAACACTGATCAACAGTCGAAATGTTTATATTTTACTAAATGCCTTACGAGTACATCTAAGTTTACATTTGAGATGTAAGATGATGTCTGGATCATATGATGATCTGTTTTATTATGTTTTTGTATCATTTTGTATATCTTCAGTGCCCCTTCTTCCATACGGGAGCAATGCTGCAGACATACAACTGAAGACAACAGATGATTGTGGGCCTCGGATAGCTTTTAATCCTGGCATACCAGTCTTCGAAAAGACCCATAAAACTTTATACGTGAGCAGATTTGTAATTAATTCATACACTACTGTTATAGTTCTAAATTAAAATCCCATAGTTATATTTTGTTCTACAGCCAAAAAAAAAAAAAAAAAAAACAAAAAACAAACAAAAAAAACATGACCAACACCAACAACAACAACAAAGGAAACGAAAGAAAAGAACAAAACTTAGAATTAAGTTCCGGTGAAAATGGGTATTTTTATGATATATTAACGTCAATAATAATCTATTTTAAAAATGAAATGAAAATAGTTAAACAATAGATACAAATAAAATGTTATATTTTCTTTACTTTTCAGGTTTGCTCCCACGGAATCGTCAGTTTTGACAATGCATATATTGGCAAACATCCTGCAAAAAAGGACAAAATATTATCAGATCTCGAAGGTCAAGACGTTTTGGCTCCGTTTCACGCGCCGTTTAGGTTGAAGCAATCTGGGGGAGTTTACTTCAGGACATATGACATTTTGAAATCTTATTCTAACATAGAAACAGACGAGTCTGTAAAATATATTGACAAAATTATTAAAAAATTAGGAGGAATTGACAACTTTAAATCAAAATTTGCTTTAATTGCGACATGGCACGAAGTTAAGCCGCAGAGGAGACAATTTGACAGAGAAAAGGTATGTGATAGATAATTTTCCACCAAAAGAAATATTTTACATGTAAAGTGGTATCTCTTTAAAATTATAAAATCAATGTTTTACGACGTTACAGAAGTGCGAGATTAAAGGTGTATGTCAGATAAATAAGAGTATTCTCGAGTGTGATTGAAATTATCACGATATTCTGAGGCTTTTCTTTCTTTATATGTAGAAAAGCATTATAACTTTTGATATGTGGTTTGGTGAATAAGACATTCCGGCGCCTTCAAAGCAATATGAAAATTTCTTTAAAATTAAATACAATTCGTAAGTTGTTGTCTAGTAAATCGTGTGTTCAATGAGGTTACTAACTTGTAAAAAGAACTCGTTACCTTAAGTTGATTGGTGTTTATATTTATTGTTATGTTTTAGACATCAACATTCCAGTTTAGTATTGGCTACAGATGGAAGTCATACTTTTACGTTTTATATATACGGACATGATCAGATACAATGGACAACATCTCGATCAAAAACCTCGA